>NW_028260368.1:12989503-13007003 GCF_056163025.1 Triticum urartu | reverse complement strand
GCTCTCAACCCATGAACAATATGAGTCCGAAGCTTCTTTCGTAACTCCCATAATTTCTTCGTAGTGGCTCCGTTCCATGCCTCATTTCATAGGGAAGCCCAAAGTGGCTCTATTTCATTCTATTTCACTTCCTAGCACTTCCTATCATTTAATATCCATCCCTTTGGTCTTATTGACATAAGAGATGTCATTTATAGTCTATCTCTTTCTATATATGGAAAGTCAAGAAATTCTCATCGAAACATCGAGAAATTGTGCATATAGAAAACTCTAAAGAAAGAAAAAAAGGAGACCCATGCCATGATTTTCAAATCTTTTCTATTTAGTAGTCTAAGTTTCTCGATGAGGATAATTAATTCGGTCGTTGTGGTCGGACTCTATTATGGATTTCTGACTACATTCTCCATAGGTCCCTCTTAGATCTTCTTTCTCCAATCTTGGATTAGGGAAGAAGGAGATATTCGCGACTACTGGCGATTTCATTATGGGGCAGCTCATGATCTTCATATCGATCTATTATCCACCTCTGTATCTATTCTTTCTTAGCTAAACAGGTGGAAGATCTATCCAATTTGGTTATATTATATCATGGACTCGAAAAACGGATCTGAATTTGACTGAAATGCACGATCTTCACAGGTATCACTTTTCACGATACCTAAAAGGTGGAATAGCGATTTTCGAACCATTTCCTATAAGAGAATGGTTTCCATTACTTTGAGAAATGGATTCTTATATCAAACTATAGCTATTGCATTAAAGAAGAAAAGAAACTAATAGAAGTCGAAGACGCGGAATGATAGTGAATAGAGAGAAAGATTCTTCTGATTTTCTTGTTTCTATCTACTAGACGCCGTAGAGAATTGAGAATTTTCATGTCTTTCAATTCTCGTACTCGTAATTGGAAAGTTATGGAAGGAGACCCATCATTTTGCAATGAAAACAACATATAAAACTCTGGACAATTTCGAAATCAGGCCAAGCGTCTTAATACATATGCAAAAAAATTCATTATTGGCCCACCATTGATTAGAAGATTTAGCTTGTATGAATCGCTATTGGTTTGATACGAATAATGACAATCGTTTCAGTATGTTAAGGATACAGATGTATCCACAATTCATTTAGAGTTACTTAATAGTCTATTTCTTATACCATATCTCTATCCCGTGAAATTCTCGAGCCAAAAGATGGATGCATATGCTGTGTTTCATTTTGCTAAATGATATCAATTAAATGGTGTATCAATTCCATAAATTGCATATAGCAATAAATAAATCAGCAAAATTCTTTCTAATATTTTAGATAGAAGAAACATTTCTTCTATCTAAAATATTAGAAAGAATGTACCCTTCTATCCAAATCCAATTTGCATCGATAAAATAAATCCAAATTCCAGTAGTAGATGAATAATTGCAAATTTGTGTGTGTACGAGATTAGAATAACTTCAAAATAACTGACATAATTTTGTATTTTTCCTGATCAGAAAAATACATGAAAAAGAAAGGAGGTAGAAAAATTTTTGGATTTATGGTTAAAGAAGAAAAAGAAGAAAACAGGGGTTCTGTTGAATTTCAAGTATTCAGTTTCACCAATAAGATACGGAGACTTGCTTCACATTTGGAATTACACAAAAAAGATTTTTCATCGGAAAGAGGTCTACGAAGACTTTTGGGAAAACGTCGACGTTTGCTGGCTTATTTGGCAAAGAAAAATAGAGTACGTTATAAGAAATTAATCGGTCAGTTGAATATTCGGGAGCAGTAATTTAATCGTTCAAATTTTTTTCTTGTTTTATTATTTTTTTAGTAGTCTTATAGTAGTCTTAGATTTTTCATTTTGATGAGCCTCGCTTTGAGGAATTCATGGAATAATCCATTTTCATGGAATAATGAATTAAGGAAGAAAGGATATGAGTCTACCGCTTACAAGAAAAGATCTCATGATAGTCAATATGGGCCCTCAACACCCATCAATGCATGGTGTTCTTCGACTGATCGTTACTCTCGATGGTGAGGATGTTATTGATTGTGAACCCATATTAGGGTATTTACACAGAGGAATGGAAAAAATCGCGGAAAACCGAACTATTATACAATACTTACCTTATGTAACAAGGATATAGAGAGATTGTAGAAAGGGGATAGGATAGTTATTTTTGCAAGAGACTTGTTGTAAATTCCTTAACTTAAGAAAGAAAAAAGAATAAAAACACAGATACATAACATAAAAAAAAGAATAAATAAGACGAGATTCGACCTCCCCCTACATATTTAATTTCCTCTCCTATACAAAAACTAGCAAGACCCACTCCATTGGTAATTCCATCAATAACACCCTTATCAAAAAACTCCGTGAGTTCGGTTAACCCTCTTATACCGAGGGTAAAGACCCTAGTATAGAAAATATCTATATAACCACGATTATATGACCAACTGTATATATTTTTTTTTACTTGATCTAAAAATTCTTTTTTAGGATTTCCTTTGTAAAAAGAGTTTATTAAATCCAAATTCTGAAAAAAAGAATAAGCGGATCCATAGAAGATATATGCTATGAATAAACCAAAGATAGCTAGACTTACAGAAGAAATTGCATTAGTAATAAATTCATATGAATTTACAAAAGAATTAGAACTTTCCTGGGTAAAGTTTATTGAGGGAGTTAACCACTTTGATAATATGGTTAACTCTGCTATTCCATTACCAATTCCTCCATTATCAAAAGAGATTCCTATGAATCCAATGAACAAAGTGAAAAGTAGTAATATAAGAAGAGGAAATAACATAGTATTTCCCGTTTCATGCGGATAGGCAAAAGTTTTTTTAGCCCCAAAAGACGTAGTAAAGGATCCTATCCTATTTCTTGTATTACCTTGAATTTTTGGTATATTTTGTGAAAAAAAAGAAACTCCACTCTTCGTTGTTGATAAAACGAAATCCCTATTCACTCCTTTGGGTATCCTTTTTCCCCATAAGGATATTGAATACAAGGAACTCTCTTTAGTGCTACTGTAATTTTGAAAATGAACACGCAAATACCCATCAAATGTAAGTAAATATATCCGAAACATATAAAAGGCAGTTAATCCTGCAGTAAAGGAGGCTATTATTCCAAAAAAGGGCGAATACAACCAACTATTACTAAGGATTTCATCTTTGGACCAGAAGCAAGCAAGAGGTGGAATACCACAAAGAGAAAGTGTACCCCATAAAAAAGTAGTTCTTGTGATTGGAATGTATTTTCTTAAACCGCCCATAAGAACCATATTTTGACTTTTATCTGGTGAATATCCAACAAGAGGTTCCATTGAATGAATAACGGATCCGGATCCCAAGAACAATAAAGCTTTTGAATAAGCATGAGTGATCAAATGGAATAAAGCAGCTTGATAAGAACCTATACCTAGAGCTAACATCATATAACCCAATTGAGACATTGTAGAATAGGCTAAGCTTCTTTTAATATCTCTCTGAGCAAGAGCTAAAGTAGCTCCTAAGAATAGTGTTATTGTACCTACTAAAGAAATAAAACTCATTATCAAAGGTAAAGATATGAAAAGAGGAAGAAGTCGAGCTAGAAGAAAAATTCCCGCAGCAACCATAGTTGCTGCGTGTATAAGAGCCGAAATAGGAGTGGGCCCTTCCATAGCATCGGGTAACCATACGTGAAGAGGGAATTGTGCGGATTTCGCAACTGCACCAAGGAATAATAAAAAAGCACACAAAGTAGTAAGTAAAGAGTTAATTCCATTATTAGGAATCCAGTTATTAGCTATTTTGAACAAATCCCTAAACTCTAAACTACCTGTTATCCAAAAAAAACCTAAAATTCCTAATAATAGACCAAAATCCCCTACACGATTAGTTACAAAAGCTTTTTGACAAGCACTCGCTGCGATTGGTCGTGTAAACCAAAAGCCTATCAATAAATAAGAACACATTCCCACGAGTTCCCAAAAAAAATAAATTTGTATCAAATTGGAGCTAGTAACCAATCCCAACATGGAAGTATTGAAAAAACTTATATAAACAAAAAATCTCAAATATCCTTCATCGTGAGACATATAACCATCACTATAAATAAGAACCAGGATTCCTACAGTAGTAATTAGTATTAACATAATAGAAGTAAGTGGGTCAATCAAGTATCCAAATTCTAAAGAAAAATCATTATTGACGGTCCAAGACCATAGATATTGATAGATCGAACTTCCATTTATTTGTTGAATAGACAGTTGAACTGAGAATACCATAGCTATACTTAAGAGTAAAACACTAGGAAAAGCCCATATGCGACGAAGATTTTTTGTTGCTGTCGGAATAAGAATAAGGCCAAATCCCATTGACATAATAACTGGAAGTGGGAGAAGAGGGATTACCCATGCATATTGATATGTATGTTCCATAAGAAAAGAAATTGCAATTTTTACTTCAATTTTTACTTCAATTTTTCTATAAAATTGTTTCCGATTCACCAAACCAATTCTTATCTCTTTCTGAAAGAATAAATAAAAAGAATAAGAAAAAATACTGAAATTCTTAATTTTTCCAAAATTTATCTCATTGAAATAATTAAAAATTAAGAATGGGTTTAGTTGGTTAAATTAAAAAAGTTAATAAAATAACTAGGTAACGAAGTTATTTTATTAACTAAATAAAGATATTTATAAAAATAAAAAAAAAAAAGTGGAATCATTTTACTTTCTATTCATAATTCATTTTTATATTTCTTTAAAACAAAGATGAAACAGCTCTCTTGTTCCATAATTAACTGATTGAGTGAATTCCAATGAAAACCTATGTTTATAAGAAATTATCGAATAGTCCTTACGTCATATAGAACTAAAATTCTAATGACTATAAATTACCTAAGTTTTAGAATGTCTTGTTTAAGAGACTCAGTATTTTTTGTTTTGATTGGAATTCCTTTCCTTTATGGAATACCATTCTGAACTTAATTAACTATTTTCATTTTCCCTTCTTTTTATCCCCCCGTCTTATCTTATATGGGGGATAGGCTTCCATACCATATATCTATATATGGAGTATACTTGATATATAAATAGATATAAATAGATTTAAATGAGAAACCCTTCTATATATTCTATATTATTAAAAAAAAAGTATAAAATATATAAAGAAAAAATGTTAAAAAATTCTTGTTGTCTTATCCGCATTAGACAAAATGAAGTAAAAAATAATTCAAAATTTAAGTATCTTTCAGTATCTAAGTATAAATACTAATAAAAAGAAGAAAGAAGGATTGATTTGCAGCAATAGATGTCTTTCACATACAACTAGAAAAAAGTAATTTCCTTTTTGAATGGCAGTTCCAAAAAAACGTACTTCAATGTCAAAAAAGCGTATTCGTAAAAATATTTGGAAGAAAAAGACTTATTTTTCCATAGTACAATCTTATTCTTTAGTAAAATCAAGATCATTTTCGAGCGGTAATGAGCATCCAAAACCAAAGGGTTTTTCTGGGCAACAAACAAATAATAAGATTTTGGAATAATATGAATTGACTTATCAAAAAAGAATTCCAATTATTTAATAATTTGGATTCTTCTTTGAATGTACTTTTATGTGTCGAATTACTCGGTACAATATTCTTAGAACAAAAAACCCCTCTTATCTTATATATACAAGAAAAAAAAAGTTTTGTTTGGTATACTGTGTGCTAAGTATTCTTTTCCTATCAATGAACTTTTCATAATTTTCCTAATAGAATCCTCATATTCTATTAGGAAAATTATGAAAAGTGGAGTATTCTTACAATAGGACTTACAACTTCCACCTATCTTCTCCAAAATCATAAGGTTAGTAAATCTTATTAATAAGAGCATAAAGACTTTCATTCTAGAAATTTTTAAAAAATCCAAAAAGCCTTTTCTATTTATCCATTTTATTTTAATTTCATCATTAAATAGAAACCCTTTTGGATTTTTTTCATTGTATTGAAAGAATTTTCAAAATGTAAAGGGGAAATTAATTAGAAAAAATTAGTTCTATAATTGCAAGTTAGAAAAAAGAAGTTCCAACTCTTTCAAGCAGTGTTTGTGTTTCTATTGGGCAAAGCAAGAGTTTATTGTAAAAAAAAAAAATGGAAACGATACTACCAAACGAAGTCTATTTTAATGAAAACTCTAATGTTCCTAAATTTTATGGACTTTCCCAATATCGACGATTCCCAAGATAATAGCTATTATTCTTTTAAGTTACCTATTATTTGAAGTTAGCCGCCATGGTGAAATTGGTAGACACGCTGCTCTTAGGAAGCAGTGCTCAAGCATCTCGGTTCGAATCCGAGTGGCGGCATTCTTGAAAAAGAATACAATAGATTAGAAATCAATTCGAAATTTACAATTTTGTAATGGGACCTTCCCCTTATGCTATTTGCAACTTTAGAACATATACTAACTCATATCTCTTTCTCAACGATTTCAATTGTGATTACGATTCATTTTATAACCTTATTAGTTCGTGAACTTGGAGGATTACGCGATTCGTCAGAAAAAGGAATGATAGTTACTTTTTTCTCTATAACAGGATTCTTAGTTTCTCGTTGGGCTTCCTCGGGACATTTTCCATTAAGTAATTTATATGAGTCATTGATCTTCCTTTCATGGGCCCTGTATATTCTTCATACCATTCCTAAAATACAGAACTCTAAAAATGATTTAAGCACAATAACTACGCCAAGTACTATTTTAACGCAAGGCTTTGCCACATCGGGTCTTTTAACTGAAATGCATCAATCCACGATACTAGTACCTGCTCTACAATCTCAGTGGTTAATGATGCATGTCAGTATGATGTTATTAAGCTATGCAACTCTTTTGTGCGGATCCTTATTATCTGCCGCTATTCTAATCATTAGATTTCGAAATAATTTCCATTTCTTTTCTAAAAAGAAAAAAAATGTTTTAAATAAAACATTTTTCTTTAGTGATATTAAATATTTTTATGCAAAAAGAAGTGCTTTAAAAAGAACCTCTGTCCCTTCATTTCCAAATTATTACAAATATCAATTAACGGAGCGTTTGGATTCTTGGAGTTATCGTGTCATTAGCCTAGGATTTACCCTTTTAACCGTAGGTATTCTTTGTGGAGCAGTATGGGCTAATGAGGCCTGGGGATCCTATTGGAATTGGGATCCTAAGGAAACTTGGGCATTTATTACTTGGACCATATTCGCAATTTATTTACATAGTAGAACAAATCCAAATTGGAAGGGTACGAATTCTGCACTTATAGCTTTGATAGGATTTCTTATAATTTGGATTTGTTATTTTGGTATAAATCTATTAGGAATAGGCTTACATAGTTATGGTTCGTTTACATTAACACCTAAATGATTACATAAAATAAAACCTTCATGAAATGAAGGTTTTTACTTTTATGTTTTATTTGAGAACCCCTTGAACGCCTTATCAAAGGGTTCTCAAAAATTCGAGATAGATCTAATTATACTTTTTTACTTATTTCTGCATTATATACTTTTTTACTTATTTCTGCATTAATAGAGCAGACGAGTAAAAAAAAGCAAACCTATTTAGGATAATAATTGGATAAGAGAGCCTCTACCCTGTCAACGGATAGGGAGAGAACAAAATCTGGATAAATACCAATTCCTATTACTGGTAAAAAGATACAGATTAAAATAAAGAGTTCTCGTGGTCCAGAATCCACAAAATTTGCGTTTGGAACATTAAATAGCTTGTATCCATAGAACATCTGGCGTAACATAGATAATAAATAAATAGGAGTTAATATCATTCCAATTGCCATTACAAAAGTAATTAGTGTTTTTGGCATTAACAGAAATTTTGGACTAGTAATTAGTCCAAAAAATACTACTAATTCTGCGACAAAACCACTCATTCCTGGTAAGGCAAGAGAAGCCATTGAAAAGCTACTAAACATGGTAAAAATTTTAGGCATTGGGATAGATATTCCCCCCAGTTCTTCGAGATAAACAAGACGCATTCTATCAGAAGCGGTTCCTGCCAAGAAAAAAAGTGTAGCACCAATAAATCCATGGGATAATATTTGTAAAATAGCTCCATTGAGTCCAATGTTGGTTATGGAACCAATTCCTATAATTATGAAACCCATGTGAGATACAGAGGAATAAGCTATTCTTTTTTTGAAATTTCGTTGACCAAGAGAAGTTGAAGCTGCATAGATTATTTGGATCGCTCCTATTATTACTAACCAGGGCGAAAATAGATAATGAGCATGAGGTAACAATTCCATGTTGATCCGAATCAATCCATATGCTCCCATCTTTAATAATATTCCCGCTAAAAGCATACATGTACTATAATGTGCTTCCCCATGGGTATCTGGTAACCACGTATGTAGGGGTATAATCGGCAATTTGACAGCATAAGCAATAAGGAAGCCAAAATATAAAAGTATTTCCAAGGTTGCAGGGTATGATTGATTAATTAATCTTTCCAAATCTAATCCTGGTTCGTTGGAACCATATAAGCCCATACCCAGAACTCCGATTAAGAAAAAAATGGAACCGCCTGCAGTATACAAAATAAACTTTGTAGCTGAATATAGACGCCTCTTCCCCCCCCACATGGATAAAAGTAAGTAAACAGGAATTAATTCTAACTCCCACATGATAAAAAAAAGTAAAAGGTCTCGCGAAGAAAATAATCCTATTTGACCACTATACATTGCGAGCATCAGGAAATAGAATAATCGCGAATTCCGTGTAATTGGCCAAGCTGCTAAAGTAGCTAAAGTAGTGATAAATCCTGTCAATAAAATAGATCCTAATGAAAGTCCATCGATTCCCAATCTCCAGTGGAAATCGAAGACATCTATCCATTTATAATCCTCCTTTAATTGGATTAAGGGATCCTCCAGTTGGAAATGATAACAGAACGCATAAGTCATTAGAAGGAATTCTAATAAACAAATAGATATAGTATACCACCTAACGACTTTGTTTCCCTTATGAGGTAAAAAGAAAATTAATGAACCTGCAAATATCGGCAAAACAACAAGTATTGTTAACCAAGGAAAATAACTCATGATAAAGTGATAAAGACAAGATACGTTTTGACCAGAAAAGCCCGTGCTCGATTATTTCGAGCACAGGCTTCTTCGGTAAAGAGGAATCAGACGATTCGAGTGAAGTTTTTTGTAACGTATCAATAAGATAGAGCCATGCTACGTGTTGTTTCAGGCCCTAAATAAACGCGGACACTTAAAAAATCTGTCGGGCAGGCAGATTCACATCTCTTACAACCCACACAATCTTCGGTTCTCGGCGCGGAAGCAATTTGCTTGGCTTTACATCCATCCCAGGGTATCATTTCTAATACATCTGTTGGACAAGCTCGTACACATTGAGTGCATCCTATACATGTATCGTAAATTTTTACGGAATGTGACATTGGATCTATAAATTTTTCTTTTCAACATAAAATTTTTCGATCTGGTAAAAATGAAATTAGTACTATAATGAGTCATATGTATTGTAGACACCAGACGAAGCAATGGTTTATCCAAACTTCAAAAAAAAAAATCTATTTTTTAATCTGTTTGTGAGAAAGCGTGAAGAGAGCCAAGAGACTTTAATTTTGGATTTCAACAATAAATAAGAAATAAGAAAGAATTTTACGAATTGTACAGACGAATTCGAATTAGCCAATAAATTGGCTATCGTCTTTTCAATATAAATTATTGCAATATTCAAATTGCAATATCAATGAATTACAAATACAAAAATTCATTTAAGTGAAAAAGAATACTATGCAATAATCTACTAAAAAAAATGGATATTCTCAAATAATACTAAGAAAATAGTATTGATTTCTATTTATTTTAATATGTGCGCCTTTGTTTAGAGGATTCTATGTCTAATTATTCAAAAGTCTAATTATTCAATAAATTAGATTGATTGATACGAGTGGATTTCCTATTACGATGGATGGAAGAAAGAATGGATAGTCCAATAGCGGCTTCAGCAGCTGCAAGGGCTATAACAAAAATTGCGAAAATATCTCCTTTTAATTGGCGACTATCAAATAGATCAGAAAATGTTACGAGATTTAGATTAATTGAATTCAGTATAAGTTCAAGACATATTAGAGCTCTAACCATGTTTCGGCTTGTGATCAATCCATAGATACCAATCGAAAATAAATAGACACTCAAAAAAAGTACATGCTCAAACATCATTAACTAACTCCTTATCAATCTCGATTCATTTCAATATGAGGGCAAGAATTGAACCGATTCAATTAATTACAATAGAACAATTACACAACAAAAGAAAAAAAAAAAAAAAAAAAAGGAGGTATTTGTTGGCAGTAGATGGATTTTACTAAATCAAAATTGTGATTCTTTAGTTATTTATTTTAGATTTGCAATTCTTATAATTTGTACTTTTTCTAAGTTTTCTTATTGCCGAGCCATAGTAATTGCACCTATTAAAGAAACTAGAAGAATTATGGAAATGAGTTCAAACGGAAGATAAAAATCGGTTGCTAAATGAATTCCAATTTGTTGAACATTATTTATGAGACCCTGTTCTACTATTTGGTTTGATCTTGTAGTCCAAAGAATTCCATACCACGACGTATCTGGGATAGTAGTCATTAGTGAAAAAACAATAGTTATACAAACGAGTGAAGTGAACCCATCTCCAATAGTCCAATAATTCTTATCTTTAGACCATTCTGAGCCATTTACGAACATTACAGCGAATATGATCAAGACATTTATGGCTCCCACATAAATAAGAAGTTGTGCGACAGCTACAAAGTAGGAATTTAATAAAAAATAGAATAAGGATATACAAACAAGAACTAATCCCAGCGAAAAGGCAGAATAAATGGGGTTGGTAAGTAATACTACTCCTAGACCCCCTAGTAGAAGAACAAATCCCCCAAATAGCATAAGAATCTCATGTATTGGTCCAGGTAAATCCATTATGGATAAAAAGAAATTAATAGTATAAAATTTTTCATGAACTGACTAAAACTAAAGGATTCAAGGAAGGAAAAAAGGATTAGGGTATTTTTTTGTGTATAAACTTATAGTTATAAATTATATTATATCACGAAAATCTAGTCTGATTTAAAATAAGAAATAATTTCCAATAAGCAGTAGTTTTTCGTTTTTCTTTATAGTTTAATTTTAAAGTTTAATAAAGAATTATTAGATTTTTATAACAGAAAGACAAAATCAAAGTTTAGTAATCAGTAATCGTTCTTGAATTCGAAGATTTTTCTTTGTTTATTTTACTTTCAGACGAATTCCTAATTGTTTGAATTGTGTAATCTCCCATTATGGAGATTGGTAACCGACTTAAAGCAATTTGATTGTAATTCAATTCATGACGATCATAGGTAGAAAGTTCATATTCTTCAGTCATTGATAAACAGCTTGTTGGACAGTACTCAACACAATTGCCACAAAATATACAAACTCCGAAATCAATACTATAATTAAGCAATTGTTTTCTTTTAATATCCTTTTCAAATCTCCAATCCACAACGGGTAAATCTATCGGACATACGCGAACACATACTTCACAAGCAATACATTTATCAAATTCAAAGTGGATTCGCCCTCGGAAACGCTCTGGTGTAATTGATTTTTCATAAGGGTAGTGAATCGTTATAGGTAAACGATTTGTGTGGGATAAGGTAGTTATGAAACTTTGACCTATGTACCTTGTAGCACGTATTGTTTGTTGACCATAACTCATGAACCCAGTTACCATAGGGAACATATTCATTCTAAATATCTATGAAAAAGATATGTTTCTTTCTCTTGTTTGAGAGAGCTTTTGTGTTGAAAATATTCTTACTATTATTGTATTATCTTATTTATAGTGAAACAAGTTGAGAAGAGGTTGTTAATAAGAGATTGCCCAGGGAAATAGGTAAAAGAAATTTCCATCCAAGATTTAATAACTGATCCATTCTCATCCTCGGTAAAGTCCATCTTATTGTGATAGAAATGAAGAGAAATAAATAAGCTTTAGTTAATGTAATAAATATACCCATTGTCATTTCCAAAATTCCAACTGCTTTATTCATTTGGAAAAAATCAAAAAAGGATATATAGGGAATAGATAAATTCCACCCGCCCAAGTAGAGAACTGTTACAAATAAAGAAGAAACTAATAAATTTAGGTAAGAAACAAGATAAAATAAACCATATTTGATACCGGAATATTCAGTTTGGTAACCTGCTACTAATTCTTCCTCCGCTTCTGGTAAATCAAAGGGTAATCTTTCACATTCTGCCAAAGAAGAAATTAAAAAAACCAGAAAACCTATAGGCTGACGCCAAATATTCCATCCAAAAAAACCGTATTTTGACTGTGCTTCAACTATATCAACTGTACTTGAACTGTTAGATAATCATAGTCGGTGATAACATCACAGTTCCCACCGCTATTTCAAAACCGTACATGAAACCTTAGCTTCATACGGCTTCTCTATGATCAGAAAAAGGAAAGGACTGTTTTGTTCCTAGCCCCGGGGGCGTAGATAGAATTAGATAAAATAAAATAGATTTGAAAGTCCTAAATTAGACCAAAGGAATTCCGTCTGCTAGAATAAGAAAAAGCGCTTCCGAATTGATCTCATCCTTTATAATATAATGAAAATTTTTCTTTGTTCAGTAATAACTTAATCTTGGAATAAAACACTTGTTACTTGTTATAGGAATTCAATTAATAAATGGAAAGAGTTGGGTATTAGTTCATGAGCAATTCTGCATGAATATGGATAGAGGAAGGAAATAATGAAAATTTTTTCTAGTGCACTCCATATCTTTTTTACTATTCTTCTTTCCCCAGGGAGGGGGTATTTAAAAAGAAAAAATGGATAAAGGGTTAATTCGTTCTTGATAGCCATTTCCTTAACAAGTGAATGGGAACATACTCTGGATCGGAATCCGAAGAAAGTACTACTTGATAATTTCTACAAATTGCAAGTCCTTATTATGATTCCTTTTATGGGCAAAAATCTCTAATGTTTTAGATTTTCCATTACTAATCCTTTATGTACTTTAGTGTTCCTAACCCTTCACTAACTTTTGGTGGATTCTTCTTATGGATTATTAAGTTATAGTAATAACTAGGAGTATTCTAGTAATGGAATTCCATATCGTGAATCCTTTATTCTTGGCCGCTTCAAGATATGATGACTAATTAAAAAATATCAACCTTGGGATAAAGAGTTTACACTGCTTATGTTTACTTCCACTTTTTTCTTGTACGTAGGAAATGAGATTTTTTCTTTTTACTACAAATTTATAAGCTGTTTTGTTTCACTCATATAGCTATCTAGTTTAACTTACCAACCCAAATACTAAATAAGAAAAGGAATATAAATAGTTAATGGATTTTATAGGAAAAAGATCTATTTTAACGAATCACACGTAGAGATATTGCTAGCACACAAAAAGTTAATGGTATTTCATAACTAATGGATTGAGCAGCAGCTCGTAGACCGCCTGAAAAAGAATATTTATTATTTGAGCTATATCCTGCCATAAGAAGACCAATAGGAGCTATACTTGAAATGGCAATCCATAAAAAAACACCAATACTAAGATCGGCTAAAACAAAATGATATCCCAAAGGGATAACTAAAAAACTTAATAAAACTGATATGACTGCTATAGAGGGTCCAATGCTAAATAAAGAAATATCTCCTCGGGATGGCAGAATATCTTCTTTAAAAAGTAGCTTAGTCCCATCTGCTATAGCTTGAAGCAGGCCCAGGGGGCCAGCATATTCAGGACCAATACGTTGTTGTATCGACGCAGATATTTCTCTTTCTAACCACACAATTACGAGTACCTCTATTGTTATTCCCAAAAGGAGGGTCAAAATGGGTAGAATCGATATCAGTCCATAGACTTCTTTTAATAATTCCAATTTCGAAAAAGAATTGATAGTTTCTACCTCTACCCTATCTATTATCATTTCAACGATCAACTTCCCCCATAATGATATCTATACTACCTAATATCGTCATGATATCAGCCAATTTCATTTTTTTAACTAGCTGAGGAAGAATTTGCAAATTAATAAACCCGGGTGGACGGATTTTCCATCTCCAGGGGAAAAGGCTATCATCTCCTACTAGATAAATCCCTAATTCACCTTTTGGGGCTTCTACTCTTACATAAAGCTCTTGTCTTGACAATTCAAAATTGGGCGAAGGTTTTTTACCAAGAAATTTATACTCAAAATCATTCCATTCAGAATTATTTTCTTTCTTAAAGCGTCGGACTTCTAAATTTTCATAAGGTCCTCCAGGAATTTTTTCTACAGCTTGTTGAATTATTTTGATGGATTCCCTCATTTCACCAATTCGTACTAAATAGCGAGCTAACGAATCCCCTTCTTTTTGCCATTGGACTTTCCAATCAAATTGGTTGTAAGACTCATAAGGATCTACTTTACGAAGATCCCATTGTATTCCAGAAGCTCGTAACATCGGTCCCGATAAGCCCCAATTTACTGCTTCTTCTCCGCTAATAAAACCTACTCCTTCAACTCGCTCTAAAAAAATTGGATTCTGTGTAATAAGTTGTTGATATTCAACAACTCCGCGTAAAAAATAATCACAGAAATCTAAACATTTATCGATCCATCCATAAGGTAGATCGGCGGCTACTCCTCCGATGCGAAAGTAATTGTGCATCATTCGCATACCTGTAGCAGCTTCAAATAGATCATATATTAATTCTCTCTCTCTAAAAATATAGAAAAAAGGAGTCTGTGCGCCGAGATCCGCCATAAAAGGTCCAAGCCATAGCAAGTGAGAAGCTATCCGGCTTAATTCTAACATAATTACCCTAATATAGCTGGCTCTTTGTGGTATTTGAATATTCTCCAAGAATTCTGGTGCATTTACTGTTATTGCTTCTGTAAACATAGTAGCTAAATAATCCCACCTTGTTACATAAGGTAAGTATTGTATAATAGTTCGGTTTTCCGCGATTTTTTCCATTCCTCTGTGTAAATACCCTAATATGGGTTCACAATCAATAACATCCTCACCATCGAGAGTAACGATCAGTCGAAGAACACCATGCATTGATGGGTGTTGAGGGCCCATATTGACTATCATGAGATCTTTTCTTGTAAGCGGTAGACTCATATCCTTTCTTCCTTAATTCATTATTCCATGAAAATGGATTATTCCATGAATTCCTCAAAGCGAGGCTCATCAAAATGAAAAATCTAAGACTACTATAAGACTACTAAAAAAATAATAAAACAAGAAAAAAATTTGAACGATTAAATTACTGCTCCCGAATATTCAACTGACCGATTAATTTCTTATAACGTACTCTATTTTTCTTTGCCAAATAAGCCAGCAAACGTCGACGTTTTCCCAAAAGTCTTCGTAGACCTCTTTCCGATGAAAAATCTTTTTTGTGTAATTCCAAATGTGAAGCAAGTCTCCGTATCTTATTGGTGAAACTGAATACTTGAAATTCAACAGAACCCCTGTTTTCTTCTTTTTCTTCTTTAACCATAAATCCAAAAATTTTTCTACCTCCTTTCTTTTTCATGTATTTTTCTGATCAGGAAAAATACAAAATTATGTCAGTTATTTTGAAGTTATTCTAATCTCGTACACACACAAATTTGCAATTATTCATCTACTACTGGAATTTGGATTTATTTTATCGATGCAAATTGGATTTGGATAGAAGGGTACATTCTTTCTAATATTTTAGATAGAAGAAATGTTTCTTCTATCTAAAATATTAGAAAGAATTTTGCTGATTTATTTATTGCTATATGCAATTTATGGAATTGATACACCATTTAATTGATATCATTTAGCAAAATGAAACACAGCATATGCATCCATCTTTTGGCTCGAGAATTTCACGGGATAGAGATATGGTATAAGAAATAGACTATTAAGTAACTCTAAATGAATTGTGGATACATCTGTATCCTTAACATACTGAAACGATTGTCATTATTCGTATCAAACCAATAGCGATTCATACAAGCTAAATCTTCTAATCAATGGTGGGCCAATAATGAATTTTTTTGCATATGTATTAAGACGCTTGGCCTGATTTCGAAATTGTCCAGAGTTTTATATGTTGTTTTCATTGCAAAATGATGGGTCTCCTTCCATAACTTTCCAATTACGAGTACGAGAATTGAAAGACATGAAAATTCTCAATTCTCTACGGCGTCTAGTAGATAGAAACAAGAAAATCAGAAGAATCTTTCTCTCTATTCACTATCATTCCGCGTCTTCGACTTCTATTAGTTTCTTTTCTTCTTTAATGCAATAGCTATAGTTTGATATAAGAATCCATTTCTCAAAGTAATGGAAACCATTCTCTTATAGGAAATGGTTCGAAAATCGCTATTCCACCTTTTAGGTATCGTGAAAAGTGATACCTGTGAAGATCGTGCATTTCAGTCAAATTCAGATCCGTTTTTCGAGTCCATGATATAATATAACCAAATTGGATAGATCTTCCACCTGTTTAGCTAAGAAAGAATAGATACAGAGGTGGATAATAGATCGATATGAAGATCATGAGCTGCCCCATAATGAAATCGCCAGTAGTCGCGAATATCTCCTTCTTCCCTAATCCAAGATTGGAGAAAGAAGATCTAAGAGGGACCTATGGAGAATGTAGTCAGAAATCCATAATAGAGTCCGACCACAACGACCGAATTAATTATCCTCATCGAGAAACTTAGACTACTAAATAGAAAAGATTTGAAAATCATGGCATGGGTCTCCTTTTTTTCTTTCTTTAGAGTTTTCTATATGCACAATTTCTCGATGTTTCGATGAGAATTTCTTGACTTTCCATATATAGAAAGAGATAGACTATAAATGACATCTCTTATGTCAATAAGACCAAAGGGATGGATATTAAATGATAGGAAGTGCTAGGAAGTGAAATAGAATGAAATAGAGCCACTTTGGGCTTCCCTATGAAATGAGGCATGGAACGGAGCCACTACGAAGAAATTATGGGAGTTACGAAAGAAGCTTCGGACTCATATTGTTCATGGGTTGAGAGCGGGAGTTGAACTCTAGGAGGTCGAATCCCCCCTTGTTCCTCAGTAGCTCAGTGGTAGAGCGGTCGGCTGTTAACTGACTGGTCGTAGGTTCGAATCCTACTTGGGGAGATTTTATTCATTCTTTAATGTAAGAATTTTAATGTAAGAATAAAGAATTGAATTAAAGGGCTTGCTTTGACCCTTAGGAGTAGGTAACCCGTTCGCTATCCTTGTTTCTATTTCTATTGCATTCTATCTCATCGTATCACATTCTGTTCTACGATTCCACTTCGACAAAAGGAAAGAGCATACCTAAGTTCAATAGCTTTACGTCCGCTATCCCGATCATGATTTTCCTACCCTCAGGGGGAAAGTAAAGGCCCTTCCCCCTTTGGAAGGCTGTGGGCGAGGAGGGATTCGAACCCCCGACACCGTGGTTCGTAGCCA
>NW_028260368.1:12952345-12986503 GCF_056163025.1 Triticum urartu | reverse complement strand
ATGGAAGTATAGATATAATATTCTTACCAAGATAACTGGAAATCCCAACCGATAAGAATCCTAGTGAACCTAGAAAAAGAATACAGGCCCAGAAAAAATTACCCCTTTTTCGAGAACCTTTTAGAAGTTCTACCCATATGTGTTCTGATCGCCAATTCATATTAGATATACTAAATCCAGCAGCGGTCGATTGAAATTGAGAGAATAAGCTAAATAATTTTGACTTTACTTTTTTTGATTCTGAAATCGCCTTCAGCAACTAGTACTCCTGTGAAATAATAGGTTAGATACATTGACTTTCTATTCAAAAAATATTCGTTGATTCAATTAAAATAAATAAAATAAAACTCGCTATACCTGGCTCTGCATATTCATGCATTTATGCTCGTAGCCTATATCCGCATCCATAACCGTTTTTCATTTGTGTGTAGAAAGTGTGTGTAGAAAAAGCCACATACCCTACCATATTATATTACTTACACTAAAAAATACTAGACAATCTTATTTTTTTGCACATAAAGAAATAAAGAAGTCATTGCAATTGCCGGAAATACTAAGCCTACTAAAGGCACGAAAATAGAAGGTAAGTTTAAATCCGTCATGGAATAGGTGTCTCAATTCAAATTTACTATTTCTATCTAGTCGAAAAATATCTTAAGATTCTTATGATATAATTAAGTATATCTATTATAAGGAATATTGACTATTGTATTGTATTTTTTATTTTTAGTTTGAAAAATATTCTGTAAAAAAAATGAAAGGATAATAAGAAAATTCCAAAAAAGGAGAACTAATTAAAAAGATTTTATTTTGATTTTCCCATCCTCATGGCCTTTCTATCTTTCTAATCTAATTTGAAATTGGATTCAAAAGAAAGCGGTTAGAATTTACTTCCTGCATACATACTTCTCTAGAAGCGCATACAATAATGCGTGGTAAAGGCGGAAAAATAGTATATTCAATCAAAATCAAAGGGCAAATTATCTTACCTACTATAGATCCCCTACTACCCTCTTAGACTTTAAAAGGCGATATACCACCCAAAGAAAGGGTATGAAAATGCCGGGTGGAGTTAGCTTTTCGACGAAGACCTGTCCCGTGCAGCGAAGCCCTGTTAGTAAGACCCCCCGCAATAATGGATTATAGAAGAATATTATTCCAAATACTCCTCTGGACGCATATAGTAGCATTGCGATTCCGAATCTTTTTTATTTATGAATATGAACAGAAAAAATTCATTGTATCGTTGGGTCGGAGCGGAGGTTTGGTCCAGAAAAATTAGAAACAAAACGTCTACTCTACCGCATTGAAGTCTATAGCGCTGTATTTCCACGAAAGTATAATTCTTACCATCAGGATACGATCCTTTCTTTTGAACTAAACGTCTCTACGATGGGTCCAGGTTCTATGTCCAATCCCAAATCAAGGATTTCTCGCTCTTGATCGGAGTCATAAACTAAAAAAAAACTACCTTTTTATCCTTTTTCTCAAGGTTATAGAAAACTTCCTTATCTAGTTCTAGCATTTTGAAAAAAAAAAAATGCTTCTTTTTTTACACACAGTTCGAGTCACTTGTTGACTCACGATTACGCCTGTTAAAAGTTTCAAACGTCCTCTTTTTTGAAATTGAAAGAGAGTCCTATAAAAAGGTCTAACTTCCAAACTATGTCTTTTTTCATTCATTCTCCTTTAGTTTTTTTCTCTATCTAGAAGTGGAATAGAATAACCCGGTTGAAGGGTAATGATCATACGTCTGTAATGCATTGTATGGCCCAGAATAGGTCCTATTCTTCTACCTTTTCCAGGTAGTCGATGGCTATTCACAGCTACCACCTTAACACCAAAGAAGAGTTCGACCCAATGCTTTATTTCTGTCTTAGTGAATCCCGATTCGACATTAAAAGTATATTGATTCTTTCCCAATAAACGAAGACTTTTTTCTGTAAATACTGCGTATTTGATTCCATTATCATTATCATATGATAATACTATATTTTATTATTTTATTATTTTATTTGTATTTCTTTATTGTATTATACCTTAATATATATATTCTAGATATATAGAATAGACGAATCTCAATTTGTCAAGTCTCATGATCATATCATGATCTATTTTTATTCGGCTCAATCTTTTTTTTCTAAAAAAGATTGAGCCGAGTTTAATTGCAATCAATTAGAAGAATAAAGAAGAATTACTGCATTTCATAACTGATTTTTTTCTCTTTTTATTTCGTTTCTTTTTTATTTATACCTTCTTTATCTTTAGTTTTATCTAGTTAATCAATAGTATCTACCGGCTCGAACTCGAATTTGATCGCCTTCCATACTTCACAAGCTGCGGCTAGTTCAGGACTCCATTTGCAAGCTGCTCGGATAATTTCATTACCTTCGCGAGCAAGATCGCGCCCTTCGTTACGAGCTTGTACACAGGCTTCTAAAGCCACTCGATTAGCTGCTGCACCAGGTGCATTTCCCCAAGGATGTCCTAAAGTTCCTCCACCAAATTGTAATACAGAATCGTCCCCAAAGATTTCGGTCAGAGCTGGCATATGCCAAACATGAATACCACCTGAAGCTACCGGTATAACACCTGGCATGGATACCCAGTCCTGAGTGAAAAAGATACCGCGAGCAATACCGCGAGCACGATCTTTTTCAATAAAATCATCGCGCAATAAATCAACAAAACCTAAAGTCATTTCGCGTTCCCCTTCTAACTTACCTACTACTGTACCGGAGTGGATATGATCTCCCCCAGACATACGCAATGCTTTAGCTAATACACGGAAATGCATACCATGATTTTTCTGTCTATCAATAACTGCATGCATTGCACGGTGAATGTGAAGAAGTAGGCCATTGTCGCGGCAATAATGAGCCAAAGTAGTATTTGCGGTGAATCCCCCAGTTAAGTAGTCATGCATTACAATAGGAACCCCTAATTCTCTTGCAAATACAGCTCTCTTAATCATTTCTTCACATGTACCCGCAGTCGCATTCAAGTAATGCCCCTTGATTTCACCGGTTTCGGCCTGTGATTTATAAATAGCTTCGGCACAAAAGACAAAACGGTCTCTCCAGCGCATAAATGGTTGTGAGTTTACGTTTTCATCATCTTTGGTAAAATCAAGTCCACCACGTAGACACTCATAACACGCTCTACCATAATTTTTTGCGGATAATCCCAATTTTGGTTTAATAGTACATCCCAATAAAGGACGACCGTACTTGTTCAACTTATCTCTTTCAACTTGGATACCATGAGGCGGGCCTTGGAAAGTTTTTGAATAAGTAGGGGGAATTCGTAGATCCTCCAAACGTAGAGCACGTAGGGCTTTGAAACCAAATACGTTACCTACAATGGAAGTAAACATGTTAGTAACGGAACCCTCTTCAAATAGGTCTAATGGATAAGCTACATAACAGATCCATTGGTTGTCTTCCCCAGCAACAGGCTCGATGTGATAGCATCGTCCTTTGTAACGATCAAGACTGGTAAGTCCATCAGTCCAAACAGTTGTCCATGTACCAGTAGAAGATTCGGCAGCTACTGCAGCCCCTGCTTCTTCGGGCGGAACCCCAGGCTGAGGACTTACTCGGAATGCTGCCAAGATATCAGTATCCTTAGTTTCATACTCTGGGGTGTAGTAAGTCAATTTATAATCTTTAACACCAGCTTGAAATCCAACACCTGCTTTAGTTTCTGTTTGTGGTGACATAAGTCCCTCCCTATAACTCTTGAATTAAGAATTCTCACAATAACAGGGTCTACTCGATGTTAATTAGGCGTAAATGAAACTTTAGCAAAAATCTCGTAAAACAAAAAGGATATTCAATTAATATAATATCAACTCATTAAAGAAAATTGAGGGCATGCTTAGGTTAATGAATATGTTTCATTCATATATAATGCGTACACCCTGTGTATGTTCTATCCTATAGGAATTCCAATATAGGAATTCGATAGGAATTGAGTTGTTGTTATGGTAAGTTAACACGGTTCGTTATTAAACCATGGATTTGATTTACCAAATCCATAATTATTGTATACTCTTTGATAGATATAGCGCAACCCAAATTAATTCCTAATCCTTATTTTACAAGTTCTTAATAGTTCTCTTTTCTTATTTTGAATGCAAATACCTAACTAATACTAATAAAATTCTTTGTTGACAGCAATCTATGCTTCACTGTAGTATATATTTGTATATCGAAGTCCTAGATAGGAAAGTAGAGTAGGCACAGATCCTCCACAAAAGGCAAAATGTATATGAAAAAAAAGATTGATTGAACTTTCCAATGGACTCATTCCATGAGTAAACGATTGAATGGGATTCGCTTGGGCAACGAAATCAAGTCCTGGTCCCCTTTTCTCTCTTATTGAATTAACTAATTCATTTCCTTTTTACTTTTGGATTTTTTTTGATTTGATTTGGCATTATTCAACAATAAAAAAAGAAAAATTTCGACAAATTCCTTTTTTTTAATTATGTGATAATTATGAGAACCAATCCTACTACTTCTCCTCCCGGGGTTTCCACAATTGAAGAAAAAAGTACAGGTCGTATCGATCAAATTATTGGACCCGTGCTGGATGTCACTTTTCCCCCAGGCAAGTTACCTTATATTTATAACGCTTTGGTAGTCCAGAGTAGAGACACTGCCGATAAGCAAATTAATGTGACTTGTGAGGTACACAATTATTAGGAAATAATCGAGTTAGAGCTGTAGCTATGAGTGCTACGGACGGGTTGATGAGAGGAATGGAAGTGATTGACACGGGAGCTCCTCTCAGTGTTCCGGTCGGTGGAGCTACTCTCGGACGAATTTTCAACGTGCTTGGGGAGCCTGTTGACAATTTGGGTCCTGTAGATAGTAGTGCAACGTTCCCTATTCATAGATCAGCGCCTGCCTTTATCGAGTTAGATACGAAATTATCCATCTTTGAAACAGGTATTAAGGTCGTCGATCTTTTAGCTCCTTATCGACGTGGAGGAAAAAATAGGACTATTTGGGGGGGCTGGAGTAGGTAAAACAGTACTGATCATGGAATTAATCAATAACAGTGCTAAAGCTCATGGGGGCGTATCCGTATTCGGTGGAGTAGGGGAACGGACTCGTGAAGGAAATGATCTTTATATGGAAATGAAGGAATCCGGAGTAATTAATGAAAAAAATATTGAGGAATCAAAGGTAGCTCTAGTCTATGGCCAAATGAATGAACCACGGGAGCTCGTATGAGAGTTGGTTTAACTGCCCTAACTATGGCGGAATATTTCCGAGATGTTAATAAGCAAGACGTGCTTTTATTTATCGATAATATCTTTCGTTTTGTTCAAGCAGGATCAGAGGTATCCGCTTTATTAGGGAGAATGCCCTCCGCAGTGGGTTATCAACCTACTCTTAGTACAGAAATGGGTTCTTTGCAGAAAGAATTGCTTCTACTAAAAGGGATCTATAACTTCGATTCAAGCAGTTTATGTACCTGCAGGACGATTTGACCGACCCTGCCCCTGCCACAACATTTGCACATTTGGATGCTACTACCGTACTTTCCAGAGGATTAGCTTCCAAGGGTATTTATCCAGCAGTAGATCCTTAGATTCAACCTCGACTATGTTACAGCCTCGGATCGTTGGCAACGAACATTATGAAACTGCGCAAAGAGTTAAGGAAACTTTACAACGTTACAAAGAACTTCAGGACATTATCGCAATTCTTGGCTTGGATGAATTATCGGAAGAGGATCGTTTAACTGTAGCAAGAGCAAGAAAAATTGAGCGTTTCTTATCACAACCGGTCTTTGTGGCAGAAGTTTTTACTGGTTCTCCAGGAAAGTATGTTGCTCTTGCGGAAACTATTAGGGGATTTCAACTAATCCTTTCCGGAGAATTAGACGGCCTACCTGACAGGCTTTTTATTTGGTGGGTAACATCGATGAAGCTAGCACGAAAGCTATAACCTTAGAAGAGGAGAACAAATCGAAGAAATGAAATTAAATCTTTATGTACTGACTCCTAAGCGAATTATTTGGGATTGTGAAGTGAAAGAAATCATTTTATCCACTAATAGTGGCCAAATTGGCGTATTACCAAACCACGCCCCCATTAACACAGCAGTAGATATGGGTCCTTTGAGAATACGCCTCCTCAACGACCAATGGTTAACAGCGATTCTGTGGAGCGGTTTTGCGAGAATAGTTAATAATGAGATCATCATTTTAGGAAATGATGCGGAACTGGGTAGTGATATTGATCCGGAAGAAGCTCAAAAGGCACTTGAAATAGCCGAAGCTAACTTGAGTAAAGCTGAGGGTACGAAAGATTTGGTTGAAGCGAAGCTCGCTCTCAGACGAGCTAGGATACGAATCGAGGCTGTCAATTGGATTCCCCCATCCAATTGAAGACAATCCAGTGGTTTATAGTTGATACAAAGAAAAAGGGAAGAGGGGTAGAAAAAGTTATTAGATAGCGAAGCGAAGTAAGTCCAATGCTATCTAGTAATTTTTCTACCTACTTACCTACTATTGGATTTGAACCAATGACTCCCGCCGTATGAAAGCAATACTCTAACCACTGAGTTAAGTAGGCAATTTATCACCACAAAGGAAGACCCATTACTTCGATCGATTATATATTGAATCCCTTTTCTAAGCAATACCGCTCTGTTATTGAGTCTGTTATATACTAAATACTAAACTAAATACTAAACAGATACAGATCAAAGGGGTATCCTCTGGCATTAGAAAATATTCATCTTGACAAGAAATTATCTATATGTTAAGATATCTCTGATAAGGGCTATAGCTCAGTTCGGTAGAGCAACTCGTTTACACGTGCGCCAATGCTTTTCAAAGGAGCTTATTATGCAATGAACATAATCGTATCTTTATTGCAAAATCAATGTCTTACTTCATAGATTCGAGAGAATAGGAGAACAGTAGCCTGACAAACAGTCGGTTCAGTCCGATTCAGGTGCCAATTCAGGTGCCCTAATCAAATAGAACCCTTATGGATTTGCCTAGTTGATAAGGTAATATCCAGCCCACTAAATGCTAGCGTAATGAGGATAAGGGCCTCCAAAAAACTTCTTTCGTTCTATGAACTTTAAGGTGTATGAAGTCTCATAGTTAACTCTTGCAGTGGAACGATAGAGACTCCATTTCACTAGGTTGATTTAATTTAGACCGGAGGCAGACCTAAGTCAAGGTAATCCTCTTTGAAACACTTTGGTATTGCTCCTATATAGATCATAATACAAAAAATCAATCAGAGCACAGGGAGCCATCTCATTATCTTTCCGTAAAGAAAAACTATGGTGGACTAACTGATCTTTAAATCAGTTTATGAAAGAGCCCAATGCAAAAAAATGCATGTGGGTCTTTGAAACAGTTCAAATCATTTCGATAATAATCCGTTTGATCTGTTTTACCGAGAAGGTCTACGGTTCGAATCCGTATAGCCCTAATATGCCCTTTTTTAGATTTTAGGATCTCTATCCTATGTTTTCTTTAGTTTAGTATAGTTTTCATTTTCTCATTAGTATTTGTTTATAGACTGGATAGGCGCCTGCGACATAGAATAGAGATAAAAGCATTACCAAAGGCTCATTCATCGAAATCAAAATCATACAGACAGGAAAAGAAAAACGAATTTCTATCAAATCAATAGAAGAAAGGATCCTTTCCTGATTTGAATCCCGTCCTCCTTCAATAGGATATCTCTAGACTTCCCTATAATAACTGCAATGATTTTATCCATTTTGCGAATTCCTACTTTGTTTTAAGTATATTTATTACTTTGTTTATAGATACATTATGTAAATTGATCAACTTTAAATAGAAAAAATAAAGTAAAGAGTAATAAGAAAACAGAATATTCTGTCTCATTGTTCTGAAATAGAGTTCTTTATTTTTATTTTATAGTATTACCTTCTCATTAATTATACTGCATAGATTAGTCCTACTATCTTAATTAGGTTCTAATTTAGTAGTATTCTCATTTTTATTTAATAGTCTCTTATTATTTTATTATTAAATATTAAATAAAGGATAGAGCTATTCTTTTTTCTAGAGATTCTAGAGAAAGCGAGACAAAGTGAAACGAGAAAGTTTTCTTTATATAAGAATTAGATCTACATACACCATATCTAAATAGAATGGAAATCCAAAAGAAAGGGAGTTGGGATTCCATTGGATGAATCTTAATGAAGATGCAGCACAGAGGAAACAAAGGCTAAACTTAAACTAAGCGCTTTTGTTTGAACAAAAAAGATTCTTGTTTCACCGAGGAAAAGAGAGAAGTTCTGGATAAATTGACAATGCTGAATTGAATTGACTAATTTAAGTTCCGCCTATTCCACATTAATGGGAGTACATTATGTTTCTGCATCACGAATATGATATTTTTTTGGACATTTCTAATAATAGCAAGCCTTATTCCTATTTTGGCATTTTCGATTTCAGGACTTTTAGCCCCGGTTAGTGAAGGACCAGAGAAGCTTTCTAGTTATGAATCGGGTATAGAACCCATGGGAGGGGCTTGGGTACAATTCCGAATACGCTATTATATGTTTGCGCTCGTTTTTGTTGTTTTTGATGTGGAAACCGTCTTTCTATACCCTTGGGCAATGAGTTTCGACGTATTGGGTGTATCCGTTTTTATCGAAGCTTTGATTTTTCGTGCTTATCTTAGTTGTTGGTTTAGTTTATGCATGGCGAAAAGGAGCCTTGGAATGGTCTTAACTGAATATTTAGACAAAAAAAAAGAAGGAAAAGATTCTATTGAGACAGTTATGAATTTGATTGCAGTTTCCCTTACTTGACCAAACAAGTTCCAATTCTGTTATTTCAACTACACCAAATGATCTTTCGAATTGGTCAAGACTCTCCAGTTTATGGCCCCTTCTATACGGTACCAGTTGTTGTTTCATTGAATTTGCTTCATTAATAGGCTCACGATTCGACTTTGATCGTTATGGATTGGTACCAAGATCAAGTCCTAGGCAAGCAGACCTAATTTTAACAGCCGGTACGGTAACAATGAAAAATGGCTCCCTCTTTAGTGAGATTATACGAGCAAATGCCTGAACCAAAATACGTCATTGCTATGGGAGCCTGTACTATTACAGGGGAATGTTCAGTACGGATTCCTATAGTACTGTTCGGGGAGTTGATAAGTTAATTCCTGTGGAGTCTACTTGCCGGGCTGCCCACCTAAACCGGAGGCAGTTATAGATGCCCTAACAAAACTTCGTAAGAAGATATCGCGAGAAATAGTTGAGGATCAAACTCTATCTCAAAATAAAAATAGATGTTTTACTACCAGTCACAAGCTTTATGTTAGGCGCAGTACTCATACAGGACTTATGAGCAAGAATTGCTCTATCAATCACCATCTACATTAGATATATCTTCTGAAACTTTTTTCAATCCAAAAGTTCAGTACCTTCCTACAAATTAGTGAATTAGGAGAGGGGCTCTTTTGTGTAGAAAAATAAAAAGCAGGGCAATCTTTCAAACTTGCATCCGAAATGTGAAATATTTATACAAAGAGGGAGAGATGAAGACAATGCAGCAGGGTTGGTTATCTAATTGGCTAGTCAAACATGAGGTGGTTCATAGATCTGTGGCTTTGATCACCGAGGAATAGAGACTTTACAAATAAAAGCAGGGGATTGGATTCCATTGCTGTCATTTTATATGTATATGGTTACAATTATTTACGCTCCCAATGTGCTTATGATGTAGCACCCGGTGGATCTTTAGCTAGCGTGTATCATCTTACGAGAATACAATATGGTATAGAAAATCCAGAAGAAGTCTGCATAAAAGTCTTTGCCCAAAAGGATAATCCTAGAATTCCGTCTGTCTTCTGGATTTGGAGAAGTGCCGAATTTTCAAGAACGCGAATCTTATGATATGGTGGGAATCTCTTATGATAATCATCCGCGCCTTAAACGTATCCTAATGCCTGAAAGTTGGATAGGCTGGCCCTTACGTAAGGATTATATAACCCCCAATTTTTATGAAATACAAGATGCTCATTGAATGATAAGAAATTCATGCTCACTTATACAACACAACTCCAGATTTTATTCAAGTCAAGGAATATTTTTAGGTTCTTTTCCTAGATGAAACGGAATACCTATTTATAATTAATTCCTAATTATACAAAAGCATTCCAGATAGACTGAGCAAAAAAAGGGTTTCATTTGGATTCCCCTATTTTGAAAATCGCATATTAATTTCCTTCATATGAACAGAAAAATAGGATGACTCAAAGAAGTTCTCTACCAGGAACTTTGTACCGCGCACATTACTTAGCACAACTAGGAAAATAAGATACGATAAAGATAAGCAAGACTAAAAAAATATTCGTCGGAATAGCGGAATACAAAATTAAGAAACGCAAAAAAATAAAGGGGAATCTCACCCCCTTCTTTATCATAAAGAAAAGATATATTTTAAAACTTCTTTAAAAAGAAAAGAAGTGCCTCTATATTTATATTATAGATTTATCCACTTAGATGAATAACTATTATTAATGAATATGTATCACAATCCATCTCGAGGTATTTGGATCAATACCTATTCGGTGGATCTTTTTTTTTTTTTTCTCTGCCAGGAACCAGATTTGAACTGGTGACACGAGGATTTTCAGTCCTCTGCTCTACCAACTGAGCTATCCTGACCTTTTCTTGTGCATCATCCTAGTAGAGTATTTGTATCTATGTCAATTAAAAGGACTAAAAATTAATTAAAGTATTTCAAATTTTAAATTTGAAAATGGGGGGGGTAGTCCTATGCATTGTGCATGGTTTACTTAAATAAAACTTAAAAATAGAGTGAATAACCAAGATTTCTTGCCGATACTCTAATAAAAAAGAAATCTATTCAATGAATAGGATAAGATCCATTGAGTTCTCTTCGCATTCTTTGTGAAAGAGTAGAATGAGAAAGCTAATGAATCTTAAACCCATTGCATTGATAAAAAGAAAAAAAAGTGCATTGATAAAAAGAAAAAAAAAAAGAGGATAAATAATAATAATATAGTATAGTTAGGGAATAAAAGAGGATTTGGGGATAGAGGGACTTGAACCCTCACAACTTATAAAGTCGACGGATTTTCTTTTACTAGAAATTTCATTGTTGTCAGTATTGACATGTAGAATGGGACTCTCTCTTTGTCCTCGTCCGATTAATCCACTTTTTTAAAGATCTCGAAAACTTTGAATTTTAATTGAAGAATTTGATTATTCAATATTCGATTGGAGTGGATTCACAATAATGAAAAAAAAAAATTATGATATGAGTTTTTTATTTCATAATCATTATCATTTCTAATTTCATTTTAAAAAAGATAAAGAACCTATATTATAATTAGAATATAATATGAGTTCTGTGATTAATCGTTTGCTATGTCAGTATCTATACGTGTTTATTAAATGTATAAGGTATAAAACCCCTCTTTCTCTAATTTAGAACTAGAAGGAATTCCACTAACAACACAACGTAATTAACTCGATTCGTTAGAACAGCTTCCATTGAGTCTCTGCACCTATCCTTTTCCTTTGTATTCTAGTTCGAGAACCCCTTGTTTTCTCAAAACACGATTTGGCTCAGGGATTGCCCTTTTTTAATTCCAGGGTTTCTCTGAATTTGGAAGTTACCACTTAGCAGGTTTCCATACCAAGGCTCAATACAATCAAGTCCGTAGCGTCTACCGATTTCGCCATATCCCCATTTCCCTCTTCTTTGAGACCAGGATTCCTTGTGTAATTTCATCCATCTCTTAGTTTTTTTTTTGAATCATTGAGTTCATCACTCAACGTAGTCTAGCAGTTCAGTTCGACTCTATTTGAGAGACCTCGCTTGCTTATTTGCAATTCAGAATTGAATTGATTCTATCCTTGATGTATTTGCAATTCAATCCGAATCAATATATCCAAAAGTTTTTATCTCCCCCACCTCCCGTCTTACTTTTTTATAGTATTCAAAATTATACTATAACGCTTGATATTTATTCTTTTTTTCTAATCAGAATTAGCAATTTTATTTACTCTGACTCTATGTTCCCCTTAGTGAAATATTAATCCTCAAATTATTAACAAATAATAAAGTCTATAATGATCGAATGAAAATACCAATAAATTCTATAATTTTATTTTTTAATATCCTATAGTTAAGCATATCAAGCTAACTTTATCTTTAAGAAGTTTTAGTATTTTTTTATTTTTATAAGTTTAACTTCAAATTTAGAACTAGTTATAGCTAAGATTAATAACTAATATCTGAGATTTACGGATTTCCTATACTATACCTATTTCTATTTGTTACACTATTTCCGTTATGTAAGCCCACTTAGCTCAGAGGTTAGAGCATCGCATTTGTAATGCGAGGGTCATCGGTTCAAATCCGATAGTCGGCTTTTTTTTCTCTATCGATGTTCTACGAACAAGAATCTCTTTTTTTCCGAATTAAATGGAGAATCCAGGATCTTTTATGTTTTTTACCTTACAATTTTGCTAGATACAAAACAAAAATAAATAATATATATACAAAAAAAAAAGATTTTGATGAAATTCCATTTTTTGGGGTACTTTAGTTGATTTTACTCTGTTTATCCTGTAGTTTAATTCAGTTTTAATTTCGATGTATTCTGTAATGTAAATACAATGAAATTAATTGTGTAAAATGAAATTTCAATAAAATAAAAAAAGGAGTCTTCATGTCCCGTTATCGAGGACCTCGTTTAAAAAAAATACGCCGTCTGGGAGCTTTACCAGGACTCACTAGAAAAACACCTAAATCCGGAAGTAATCTTAAAAAAAAATTCAATTCTGGGAAAAAGGAGCAATATCGTATTCGTCTTCAAGAAAAACAGAAATTGCGTTTTCATTATGGTCTGACAGAACGACAATTACTTAGATATGTACATATCGCTGGAAAAGCAAAAAGGTCAACAGGCCAGGTTTTACTACAATTACTTGAAATGCGTTTGGATAATATCCTTTTTCGATTGGGTATGGCTTCAACCATTCCTGGGGCCCGCCAATTAGTCAACCATAGACATATTTTAGTTAATGGTCGTATAGTCAATATACCAAGTTTTCGTTGCAAACCCCGAGATATTATTACTACGAAAGATAACCAAAGATCAAAAGGTCTGGTTCAAAATTATATTGCTTCATCGGACCCGGGGAAATTGCCAAAGCATTTGGCGATTGACACGTTGGAATATAAAGGACTAGTAAATAAAATCCTAGATAGGAAGTGGGTCGGTCTCAAAATAAATGAGTTGTTAGTTGTAGAATATTACTCTCGTCAGACTTGAACTTAACGAAAAAAGGAAAGGTTCATAGAATTTTCTTCCCCTTCCCCTTTCCCCGAACTAAATCGCCCTAAGACCATTACCATTAATTTGTATTTTCCCATCAACTAGCTAAAATTGATTAACCCTAGGATTAGGATCCTTTTTTCTTTTTTCCTCTATGTGTATTTTACATACCACAGTAATTTGCTATAGAGAATTTCTAATTTCTATTAAATCAAAATAAGATAATATAAGATATTATATTATTGCTGGAAAAAATTGTTATTTGATTTGATACATTGTGATCCTTAACGTTGATGAATTAAGAAAAACGGAAAGAGAGGGATTCGAACCCTCGGTAAACAAAAGTCTACATAGCAGTTCCAATGCTACGCCTTGAACCGCTCGGCCATCTCTCCTACATAACTTATTATGGAAAATAAACTGAGTGAATAGCGAGTTTTCTTATTCCTGCAGTACAGGTACAACCGCAACCACTCGGGGGTTCCATAGTTCTATTGGAAAAATTCCTTTTGATCTAAGTGGAAGGATACAGGATTTTTTACTAGAAATTGCGCTCGCTATAAAATAAAAGTTTTAATTTGGGTTTTCCCGCAACTAAAGAAAAAGAAAATGGAAGAATTCTTCTTATTGCATAATAAAATAAAGAAACCTTAGAATTCCGTTTGCATAAGATACGCTACACCATACTATCGAAATCAAAAATAGGGTATGAGACAATTAATAACTTTGAAAACACGAAATAGTTGATAACATAAGTTGTTGTTCAGAAATAGGAAAGTGGAATGAAATCCAGTCTTAGTCAAATATTTCATATCTCTTCGTGTCCAAGCAGAAGGAAAAGGATACAATTTGAGCTGAGCGGAAAATCCATATCTCTCTTATCCATTTAAAGCATATGGATTTAGAGTAGAGCATATGGATCAATCTATTTATAATTATAAGAATCGAATGTGTTTGTTTTTATGTTATTTTGTGAAGGAATGAAAACAATTCTATATAGAATGGGTTGGGAATTATGCCTAGATCCCGTGGAAATGGAAATTTCATTGATAAGACCTCCTCAATTGTAGCCAATATTTTATTGCGAATAATTCCGACAACCTCAGGAGAAAAAAAGGCATTTACTTATTATAGAGATGGTGCGATTTGACTCTTTTTTTTGCTTTTTTTTAGCCCTACCTATACCTCAGTCTTACGAAAAAGAGAGGGGGGTTGGCATAGAGAGAACCAAATTTGTAAAGCAAACAAACCCACGCTTCGGGAAGGTGAGGCGAACTAACAATTCCTTCCGTCGTGTATCCTCGATTGATGCGGCTTCAGATACTTCAATTGTAGATTTGAGTATTGAGCGAAAGGTTACACCTACAGGATATGGTATGGTATGGATTACAGGCCAATCCTACTCTATTAGTATCCGTAGGCAGCATAGGGGAGAAAAGCACTACACCTAGAAATAGGAATCAACAAGAGAAAAACTTTGTTAGAAATTACCCCTTTCCTGATCGGTATCAGGGCTGGGAAGAATGGTTGGGATAACAAACAACCATCAGGTTTGTACTTTGGATACCCCTATAACCATCAAAGATCGTTGAAGTAGCTAATTCCTCTAAATAGGAGGCGTTGAGAACAAAGAAATTATTGGAGCTATCGTTTTCCTCTAGCATTAATAGAATTCATTGGTGTTAAGAAAAACCTCTTGTGGGAAGGTTGGCTAGAGATTTCTTGGAAAAATACCAGCCCCTTTCGGTTCATAATGAGACGGGACTAATTCTATTTTGATTCTATAGATTATTTCGCTTAGTACTATTATGTACAGAAGGGAGGAGCCGTATGAGATGAAAACCTCATGTACGGTTTTGGAACGGAGATTTTTTGAATAGAATGAACGACCGTAACGGATGTTGGCTCAATCCGAAGGAAATTATGCGGAAGCTTTGCAAAATTATTATGAAGCTACGCGACTAGAAATCGATCCCTATGATCGAAGTTATATACTCTATAACATAGGCCTTATACACACAAGCAATGGAGAGCATACAAAGGCTTTGGAATATTATTTCCGGGCACTAGAACGAAACCCCTTCTTACCGCAAGCTTTTAATAATATGGCCGTGATCTGTCATTACGTGCGACTATCTCCACTATAGAAAGAAAAAAAAAAAAGAGAGGATCAAATTTTCTAGTAAATACTAGAAAAAAAGGGCTTTCTACATAGGGATCGTAAAAACAACGATTTTTCCCTATCAGCTGTAGGAAGGAAGGACACTTCACGAGAATCAAAAAACGAAGAAAGTATGGCCTATACTACTACTCTATGGATAAAGTTTCTCAAATTGATAGAGAAAGCACCGTAAAGATCAATTAGTGAGCGACTGGGTCGATACAACTAAAAAAAACTGCTTACTTATCCCATGATATGGGGCAAAATTTAGGAATCCGCTTATGTAATAGAGCCGATCCACTAAGGGATTAAGCAGCGGTGTAGTATCAGATCCCAAAGATAGTAAGTTCTTTTTTCTTTCTTATGGAAAAAAGTCTTTTTCAAGGATTCTATAGAGATTTCATATATGAAACCGGGATAGTTACCTCTCAGAAAATTTGAACGAAGGCTCTATATCTATCTATGCTTCATTCTTCTGAAGGTGGGAAAAAAGATCAAACTGATTATTGATAAAAATTAGGGTTTGAAACTTAGGTAATTAATTTCTTCTGCTTAACCCAAGAACAAATTGGATCGATTTTTGATAAATCGAATTCAGTTAAGATAGGGGAAATTCAGATAGCAATTTCTGAGCCGTATGAGGTAGGAAACTCTCAAGTACGGTTCTAAGGGAAGGAACTTCCTATTCCGACCGAGGAGAACAGGCCATTCTACAGGGTGATTCGGAAATTGCGGAAGCTTGGTTTGATCAAGCTGCTGAATATTGGAAACAAGCTATAGCGCTTACTCCGGGAAATTATATTGAAGCACAGAACTGGTTGAAGATTACGAAGCGCTTTGAATTTGAATAAGACCATGCTCCTTCTTTTTCATAAAATGGGTGGTTTGGTTGTTGATCCATTAATCAAATAAATTAGGTCGTAAGATCGAATCAAGAATTTCATTATATCCATTTCTTATACCTTCTATTTTATATGATATTTCATAAGAATAAACCATAGGGATAGGGTCTAGAATAGAAGTAATAAAGTGAATAAAAAGAGGGGGCAATCTAAATATTGCTAATATATTAGGACCATCTTATTAATAATTCTAATGAGTTATCTTGGAATTTAGAATCAAATAAAAAACCCTATATTATGCTCAAGGAAAGTAGATATAGATAGGAGCTTATGCCCTCAAAAAAAATACACTAGTTTCTTAAATTAAAAATAAAAAAGATTTTTTTCTTACGTCGAGAAATATTTGTTTTTCAAGATAAACAATGTCCGTTAGGCACCTAATCTTTATGTCATAATAGACCCGAACACTTGCCTCGGATTGACTTCAATATATAATTGCTCCAGTGAATAACTAAAAAAAAAATAGAAGGATGGTAGATAGTAAAGAAAAGAACTAATCACAATATCTATCTTTCAAAATCTATCTTTCAAAATCTATCTTTCAAAATATATATCTTTCAAAGATTCACTAAAAAGACAGTTGGCGGGTCTCTTTGTATGTCTTGTCCGGAAAGAGGAGGACTTAATGATTATTCGTTCGCCGGAACCAGAAGTAAAAATTGTTGTGGATAGGGATCCTGTAAAAACATCTTTTGAGGAATGGGCCAGACCCGGCCATTTCTCAAGAACACTAGCTAAGGGCCCTGATACTACCACTTGGATCTGGAACCTACATGCTGATGCTCACGATTTCGATAGTCATACTGGTGATTTGGAGGAGATTTCTCGAAAAGTCTTTAGTGCTCATTTCGGGCAACTTTCCATTATCTTTCTTTGGTTGAGTGGCATGTACTTTCATGGCGCCCGTTTTTCCAATTATGAAGCATGGCTAAGTGATCCTACTCACATTGGACCCAGTGCTCAGGTAGTTTGGCCTATAGTAGGGCAAGAAATATTGAATGGTGATGTAGGCGGGGGTTTCCGAGGAATCCAAATAACCTCTGGTTTTTTTCAGCTTTGGCGAGCATCTGGAATAACTAGTGAATTACAACTCTATTGTACTGCAATTGGTGCATTGATTTTTGCAGCGTTAATGCTTTTTGCTGGTTGGTTCCATTATCACAAAGCCGCTCCCAAATTGGCCTGGTTCCAAGATGTAGAATCCATGTTGAATCACCACTTAGCGGGATTATTAGGACTTGGGTCTCTTTCTTGGGCGGGGCACCAAATTCATGTATCTTTACCAATTAACCAATTTCTTGACGCTGGGGTGGATCCTAAAGAGATACCACTTCCTCATGAATTTATCTTGAATCGGGACCTTTTGGCTCAACTTTATCCTAGTTTTGCCGAAGGAGCAACCCCTTTTTTCACTTTAAATTGGTCCAAATACGCAGAATTTCTGACTTTTCGCGGAGGACTAGATCCAGTAACCGGTGGTCTCTGGCTGACCGATATTGCGCACCATCATTTAGCTATTGCTATTCTTTTCCTAATCGCAGGTCATATGTATAGGACCAATTGGGGTATTGGCCATGGACTTAAAGATATTTTGGAGGCTCACAAGGGCCCATTTACAGGACAAGGCCATAAGGGTCTTTATGAAATCTTAACAACGTCATGGCATGCTCAATTATCTCTTAACCTAGCTATGCTAGGCTCTACAACCATTGTTGTAGCTCATCATATGTATTCTATGCCTCCCTATCCATACCTAGCTACTGACTATGGTACACAACTTTCCTTGTTCACACACCACATGTGGATTGGCGGATTTCTAATAGTCGGTGCTGCTGCACATGCAGCAATTTTTATGGTAAGAGACTATGATCCAACTACTCGATACAACGATCTATTAGATCGCGTCCTTAGACACCGCGATGCAATCATATCCCACCTTAACTGGGTATGTATATTTCTAGGTTTTCACAGTTTTGGCTTGTACATTCATAATGATACCATGAGTGCTTTAGGCCGTCCACAAGATATGTTTTCGGATACTGCCATACAATTACAACCTATCTTTGCTCAATGGGTACAAAATATCCATGCTACTGCGCCTGGCGTAACAGCTCCTGGTGCAACAACAAGTACTAGCTTAACGTGGGGAGGCGGCGAGTTAGTAGCAGTAGGTGGCAAAGTGGCTTTGTTACCTATTCCATTAGGAACCGCAGATTTTTTAGTCCATCACATTCATGCATTTACCATACATGTGACTGTATTAATACTTTTGAAAGGTGTTTTATTTGCTCGGAGTTCCCGTTTGATACCCGATAAAGCAAATCTAGGTTTTCGCTTTCCTTGCGATGGGCCTGGCCGAGGGGGAACATGTCAAGTATCCGCCTGGGATCATGTTTTCTTAGGTTTATTCTGGATGTACAATGCAATTTCGGTAGTCATTTTCCATTTCAGTTGGAAAATGCAGTCGGATGTTTGGGGTACTATAAGTGATCAAGGGGTGGTAACTCATATTACAGGGGGAAACTTTGCACAGAGTTCCATTACGATTAATGGGTGGCTTCGAGATTTCTTGTGGGCACAGGCATCGCAAGTCATTCAGTCTTATGGTTCTTCATTATCTGCATATGGTCTTTTTTTCTTAGGTGCTCATTTTGTCTGGGCCTTCAGTTTAATGTTTTTATTCAGCGGCCGTGGTTATTGGCAAGAACTCATTGAATCTATCGTTTGGGCTCATAACAAATTAAAAGTTGCTCCTGCTACTCAGCCTAGAGCCTTGAGCATTATACAAGGACGCGCTGTAGGAGTAACCCATTACCTTCTGGGTGGAATTGCCACGACATGGGCATTCTTCTTAGCGAGAATTATTGCAGTAGGATAGTGGCTAGGAGGATTTGAAAGGCATTATGGAATTAAGATTTCCCAGGTTTAGCCAAGGCTTAGCTCAGGACCCCACTACTCGTCGTATTTGGTTTGGTATTGCTACCGCACATGATTTCGAAAGTCATGATGATATTACTGAAGAACGTCTTTATCAGAACATTTTTGCTTCTCACTTTGGGCAATTAGCAATAATCTTTCTATGGACGTCCGGAAATCTGTTTCATGTAGCTTGGCAAGGAAATTTTGAATCATGGATACAGGATCCTTTACACGTAAGACCTATTGCTCATGCGATTTGGGATCCTCATTTTGGTCAACCCGCTGTGGAAGCCTTTACTCGAGGAGGTGCTGCTGGTCCAGTGAATATTGCTTATTCTGGAGTTTATCAGTGGTGGTATACAATAGGATTACGCACCAATGAGGATCTTTATACTGGAGCTCTTTTTCTATTATTTCTTTCTACGCTGTCCTTAATAGCGGGTTGGTTACATCTACAACCCAAATGGAAACCAAGCCTTTCGTGGTTCAAAAACGCGGAATCTCGTCTCAATCATCATTTGTCAGGACTTTTCGGGGTAAGTTCTTTGGCTTGGACAGGACATTTAGTTCATGTTGCTATTCCCGCATCCAGGGGGGAGTACGTTCGATGGAATAATTTCTTAGATGTATTACCCTATCCCCAGGGGTTGGGACCCCTTTTGACGGGTCAATGGAATCTTTATGCCCAAAACCCTGATTCGAGTAATCATTTATTTGGTACCGCTCAAGGAGCGGGAACTGCCATTCTAACTCTTCTTGGGGGATTCCATCCACAAACACAAAGTTTGTGGCTGACCGATATGGCTCACCATCATTTAGCTATTGCATTTATTTTTCTCATTGCCGGTCACATGTATCGAACTAACTTCGGAATTGGGCACAGTATTAAAGATCTTTTAGAAGCGCATACTCCTCCGGGGGGTCGATTAGGGCGTGGGCATAAGGGCCTTTATGACACAATCAACAATTCGATTCATTTTCAGTTAGGTCTTGCTCTAGCTTCTTTAGGGGTTATTACTTCCTTAGTAGCTCAACATATGTACTCTTTACCTCCTTATGCATTCATAGCACAAGACTTTACTACTCAAGCTGCTTTATATACTCATCACCAATATATTGCAGGGTTCATCATGACAGGGGCTTTTGCTCATGGAGCTATTTTTTTCATTAGGGATTACAATCCGGAACAGAATGAGGATAATGTATTGGCAAGAATGTTAGACCATAAAGAAGCTATCATATCTCATTTAAGTTGGGCTAGCCTCTTTCTAGGATTCCATACCTTGGGCCTTTATGTTCATAACGACGTCATGCTTGCTTTTGGTACTCCAGAAAAGCAAATCTTGATCGAACCTATATTTGCCCAATGGATACAATCTGCTCATGGCAAGACGACATATGGGTTCGATATACTCTTATCTTCAACGAATGGCCCCGCTTTCAATGCGGGTCGAAGCCTATGGTTGCCCGGATGGTTGAATGCTGTTAATGAGAATAGTAATTCGCTTTTCTTAACAATAGGACCTGGGGATTTCTTGGTTCATCATGCTATTGCTCTAGGTTTGCATACAACTACATTGATTTTAGTAAAGGGCGCTTTAGATGCACGCGGTTCCAAATTAATGCCAGATAAAAAGGATTTTGGATATAGTTTTCCTTGTGACGGCCCAGGGCGCGGCGGTACTTGTGATATTTCTGCTTGGGACGCATTTTATTTGGCAGTTTTCTGGATGTTAAATACCATTGGGTGGGTTACTTTTTATTGGCATTGGAAACATATCACATTATGGCAGGGCAACGTTTCACAATTTAATGAATCCTCCACTTATTTGATGGGATGGTTAAGAGATTACCTATGGTTAAACTCTTCACAACTTATCAATGGATATAATCCTTTTGGGATGAATAGTTTATCGGTATGGGCGTGGATGTTCTTATTTGGACATCTTGTTTGGGCTACTGGATTTATGTTCTTAATTTCCTGGCGGGGGTATTGGCAGGAATTAATTGAGACTTTAGCATGGGCTCATGAACGCACACCTTTAGCTAATTTAATTCGCTGGAGAGATAAGCCCGTGGCTCTTTCCATTGTGCAAGCAAGATTGGTTGGATTAGCTCACTTTTCCGTGGGTTATATATTCACTTATGCAGCTTTCTTGATTGCCTCAACATCAGGCAAGTTTGGTTAATTTAGTTTGTTTTTTTGTACTGTATCAGCACCTAGTTCATTACTCTTGATAGAGAGGGAGGATCTGCCTTTTTAGATTTCTTTTTCTATTTATTTTTCCATCTAGGATTAGAACCGTATACTTGGTAATAATAGCAACGACACATTATGGCAAAAAAAAGTTTGATTCAGAGGGAGAAGAAGCGGCAGAAATTAGAACAGAAATATCATTTGATTCGTCAATCTTTAAAAAAAAAGATAAGAAGCAAAGTTTCTCCCTTGAGTTTGAGTGAAAAAACGAAAATGCGAGAAAAATTGCAATCCCTACCGCGTAATAGTGCACCTACACGCCTTCATCGACGTTGTTTTTTGACCGGAAGACCTAGAGCTAACTATCGACATTTTGGGCTATCCGGACACGTACTTCGAGAAATGGTTTATGAATGTTTGTTACCGGGTGCAACAAGATCCAGTTGGTAAGGATAAAATACCCTTTCGTATTTGTATGGATTTCTGGAATTGATAATCATAGAGGAGCCCTCTTTACCATTCTGTATAAATGGACTATTCTATTTGTATAGATATTGGTAGAGGGGCGTATCCAACCCTCTTTTATCCACTAGTTACCCCTCTTTAGTTTAAGAGTATAGAGCAGTTTGGTAGCTCATAAGGCTCATAACCTTGGGGTTGCGGGTTCGATTCCCACTACCGCCTCCATACTCCTTCTTTATGATATATGCATGATATAATATATACATCATGCATTTGTATCTGGATTTTTTGATTTCCTAAAAGAGTTTTGGTCTAACAGTTTTTTCTCGGAAGAAGCAAAAAAATAAAAGAAAGAATAAAATATGAAAGAAAAGCGTCCATTGTCTAATGGATAGGACAGAGGTCTTCTAAACCTTTGGTATAGGTTCAAATCCTATTGGACGCAATCTTATTTCTATCTATTCTTTAAATAACTATACTAAACTAAAAACAAAGAAAACTTTTTTGCATGATTCAAATGAAAAAGCTTTCTCAACGATTCCTATTCTACTAACAAGAGTAGACATGCAAAATTTATTTGTTACTGAAGAGAAAACCGTTCCAGCTGTTCCTGAATAGCTTCCTTCAAAAGGATTTCCGCTTGCTCGGTGAATGTCTTGCTAGAAGATATAATTTCTTGGAATTGAGGTTTAGTATCTTTTAGATGTTTACGTAACTCATCCAGAAATTTATTTACCTGTTCAATTTCTAACGAATCAAGATATCCTCTTGTTCCGGTATAAATAGTAGCTATCTGCTCTTCCACTGGGAGAGGATTTGCCTGGGATTGTTTAAGCAATTCCCTTAATCGTCGACCCCTTGCCAATTGATTCTGACTTGTTTTATCGAGAGCAGAGGCGAATTGTGCAAAGGCTTGTAACTCTGCGAATTGCGCTAGTTCCAATTTTGATTTGCCAGCTACTTGTTTCATGGCTTTAATTTGAGCCGCGGATCCTACTCTGGAAACAGAAATACCCACATTAATAGCGGGTCGAATTCCGGCATTGAATAGATCCGCAGATAAGAATATTTGTCCATCTGTAATGGAGATTACATTAGTAGGAATATAGGCGGAAACGTCTCCAGATTGAGTCTCAACTATTGGTAAAGCGGTCATACTTCCTTCGCCTAAAAGAGAATTTAATTTAGCGGCTCTTTCTAAAAGGCGTGAATGCAAATAAAAAACATCCCCTGGATAAGCCTCACGTCCGGGAGGTCTTCTTAATAGAAGGGACATTTGGCGATAAGCTTGTGCCTGTTTGGAGAGATCATCATAAATTATTAAAGTATGCCGTTCGCGGTACATAAAATACTCAGCCAGGGCTGCTCCCGTATAAGGAGCGAGGTATTGTAATGTAGCAGGTGAATCCGCCATTTCAGCTACTACAATAGTGTATTCCATGGCCCCCTCCTCATGGAAAGTAGTTACTACTTGAGCTACGGAGGATGCTCTTTGACCGATAGCTACATAAACACATATTACACCTTGCCCTTTTTGATTGAGAATTGTATCTGTGGCTACTGCTGTTTTGCCAGTCTGTCTGTCCCCAATAATTAACTCTCGCTGACCGCGCCCTATAGGGATCATCGAATCGATAGCAATAAGCCCTGTTTGAAGAGGTTCGTATACGGAACGCCTGGAAATTATACTTGGAGCAGGAGATTCAATTAAGCGAGATTCGGAAGCTATAATTTCGCCTTTCCCATCAATAGGTTTAGCCAGAGCATTTACAACACGACCCAAGTAAGCCTCACTCACGGGTATCTGAGCAATTCTTCCTGTTGCTTTTACAAAACTTCCCTCTTGTATCATCAACCCATCGCCCATTAATACAATCCCAACATTTTTGGATTCCAAATTCAGAGCAATACCCCTAGTACCTTCTGCAAATTCGACTAATTCACCTGACATTATTTCACCAAGACCTATAATACGAGCAATCCCATCCCCCACTTGAACTACGCGACCTATATTCTCAATCCCTACTTTCCTATTATATTGTTCAATACGTTCGCGGAGAATTTTATGAATTTCGTCGACTCGAAGGGTTGCCATTAGTGTTTCTTGACTCTTTTTTCGGAAGCAAGGGGAAAAATAATGCCTAAATTCTAAACGAAAGTAGAAGTTCAAGGCCTAATTAATTTAATTATTTCTTCCATTCCAGGGACCCGAGAATGCCAATATTAGCACGAATCGTACGGAAATGTAACTCGGTATTCAAACAACTATTCAGAGTTCCTAGAGCTCCTTGTACGGCCTGTTGGAAAACCCGCTGTCGGACCTGATTCATTGCCCTTTGTTTTTCAAAATAAAGGGTTTCGTTTTTAGACTTTTCCAATTGTTCCAAACTAATAGAAGTAGCATTAATCAAATTTGCTTTTTCTCGTTCTATCTCAGAGTATCCATTCATTCGATACTCATCCGCTTCTAGTTCGACTTTCTGTAATCGAATCCGAGCTTTTTCGAGTTGCTCAATGGTCCCTCTACGCAATTCTTCTGAATTTCGAATAGTACTCAAGATCCTCTGTTTTCGATTATCTAATAAATCTTTTAATGAAAGTAGATTATTTTGTAAGTTTACAACTTTTATGATCTCTTCCCGAACCAAACATGAATCTTTCGATTCATTTGGCTCTCACGCTCCTTTTTTTTTTTCTATAGCTATTTCCATATCTTTTTTTTAAGTAATGAGCCTATCCTCTATCTTCTTTTTTATGTTTATATTTCAATATACCGAAACCTATATAAGACTAGATAAATATTAAGAGGACTCTTCCGCCTAGATAAAAATATATCATGGTCAGCAAAGTTGTTTCTTTATTTTTATTTGCCCTCTAGTTAATAATTTCAATTTCATTAAGAAAAACTAACTAAATAAATGGAAAATGAAAATTAATAGAATTCTTTTTTATTTTTTTTTTCTTCAAATCCAAAAAATTTCTCTTTTTTATACATAGGTCGTCGATTCGGCATTGGTTAAAAAAGGGCAGGGTGCCCCCTTTTTTTTCTAGTAAATAGTTCAAACCATTTTATCGATATGAGTGTTCTATATCAGATAAATTTTACATTAGCTATTTCCCGTTTAAATTGGTACTAATACTAATATAGTTGTAGAAAGAGTACCTCTTTTTGCCTGGACTTCAAGCAGTTTAGCTTTAACCGTGTTAATGGTCTCACATTCTTGGTTTATAGAGAATCAAAGTTGATTTACCAATGAGTCGCGAAATGCTATGGTTCTTCCATATGATTTCTGAATTTATTCAGAAGTAATTCGTCGAGATCGTGCACCCTTTTCTTATTTATCCGAAAAATACTAAAAAATATTATAAAGTGCAGCCGGATAGATCCAATCTATTCTTGAAATAGACAACTCGCACACACTCCCTTTCCAAAAAAAATCAAAACACCAACCACTACAGTTAGATTTATTAGATTTGTTGCTAAAATATCGGTATTAAGCCCGAAACTGCCAGCGGATGGCCAGTGAGCTAAAAAAACGAAAGAATGGGTTACATTTTTCATATGCTCTCCTCTTATAGATAGGACGAACAAAGAACAAAGTTTTTCGATCACTTACTTCGCTCGCCCTTTTTTGATCGGTTTTTTTAATGCAAATAGATTCAATCTAGTAATTTCTTTTAGATTAAGTCTTACGTCTTGTTTGACCGGTGAAAGACTTCCTTTGTTGAAATGTTCTGTTCCCAAAATTCCTAAAATAAAAGGAAAAAACTTTCCACTTTCCTAAACTAAGGACGGGAAATAAGAAGGTGAGCATATCTTCTAAATTAATAATACTCAACTCAGCCCTTCCTAGAATGGGGTATTATCTGTCCCGATAAATAGATAATTCCAGGAGTAATAAATAGGAGTAAATTAAATAAAGTATTGATATAATTGGAATTGTGGAAGCAAATACCAATTTACTAAAAAAAGAAAAAAGTATCTAATCGAAATCGAAAGAATTTTTTTTTTAAGATTAAACAAAAGGGTTCGCAAATAAAAGCGCTAGTGCCACAACTAGTCCATAAATTGTTAAAGCTTCCATAAAAGCTAGACTAAGCAATAAAGTACCTCGTATTTTACCTTCTGCTTCTGGCTGTCTCGCAATACCTTCTACAGCTTGTCCTGCAGCAGTACCTTGACCAACTCCAGGTCCAATAGAAGCAAGCCCTACGGCCAATCCAGCAGCAATAACAGAAGCAGCAGCAATTAGTGGATTCATGGTGAGTAGTTCCTCGTGTCAAAAAAAAGAAATGGTTAAGGATACAATCAACCAATAAATTCTTACTTCTAAGCTCTATTGGGGAGAAGTAAAGTAACTAAAAAGTACAAATTGAAATCAAATTGAAATGATAATGTGAATTGTCCGAACTACATAGAAGGGAATTCCATATCCATATATCGGATTAGATAATGAATCTAACCTAGGAATATATAATATAATATCCTATATATATACATTTGTTTCTTCTATTTTGTTTGCATATTTTCTCATTTTCTATTGAATCGGATTCTAAAATCATTGCTTAAAGTGGAAACCTGCATAAAAGAGGACTCCACTTATAGACATTAAGGATATTATAGTATAGATCTAGCCTGACTCCACCCTCCTTAATGCATATATACTTTGAAAATTCCATAATATAGTCTATTCTATTCTCTCTCCTACAACTCTAGGCTATATATTCATACGCATTTCTAACTATTTTTTTGCAACCAAGCAGATTATCTGGAACCATGCATGAATTGAGCTAAGCTGCAAAAAAAAAAAATACTATTTCCAAAAAGAGTCAATTCAATGATGACCCTCCATGGATTCACCTATATAGGCTGCGGCTAATGTTGCAAAAATAAGAGCTTGAATACCGCTTGTAAATAATCCAAGAAACATGACCGGTATAGGGATTACTAAGGGGACTAAAGAAACAAGAACAACAACGACTAATTCATCCGCCAATATATTCCCGAAAAGTCGAAAGCTAAGCGATAATGGTTTTGTGAAATCTTCTAGGATGTTAATTGGTAAAAGGATTGGAGTTGGTTTAATATATTTCTCGAAATAGCTCAATCCTTTTTTGCTAAGACCAGCATAAAAATATGCCGCTGACGTGAGTAAAGCTAAAGCAACAGTAGTATTTATATCATTCGTGGGCGCTGCTAATTCCCCATGGGGTAACTCTATAATTTCTCAAGGTAAAAGAGCACCCGACCAATTCGAAACAAAAATAAAAAGGAACATAGTTCCAATAAAGGGAACCCAGGGACCATATTCTTCTCCAATCTGAGTTTTGCTCAAGTCTCGAATAAACTCAAGGACATATTCAAAAAAATTCTGACCGTCGGTCGGGATGGTTTGTGGATTCCGAACAGCTATGACAACTGAACCTAGCAAGATAGTAATTACGACCCAAGAAGTGATGAGTACTTGGGCATGAATTTGGAAACCTCCTATTTGCCAATAGAAGTGTTGGCCTACTTCTACACCCGATATATCGTATAACCCCTTGAGTGTTTTAATGGAACAAGGTATAATATTCATATTGTCCTCTGATAAAAATTGAACTTCAAAAAAGGAATTCTTTTGATTCAACCATCTCTTTCTCAACTCAGCAACTTGAAGTATTAATCTTATATTTAGGATACCAAGAAAGCACATCAGATCATAATATATATCAATACCCTCTAATATATATCAATATTCCCCTTCTTTTTTCTATGCAAAAAAAATTCTATGCAAAAAAAAAGATATAGTAAAGTAAGTGATTCCATAAATTTACGCAGTTGCCCAAGAATTCACTATATATTCTTAATCAACGATTTCTTATATAGAGAGAACGGCCCTCACAAATTGAAAATACTAATTTGTTAAGAATCAATCGAATTGAAGTCATAGTGTCATCGTTGGCTGGAATCGATATATTCGCGAGATCCGGGTCACAATTTGTATCGACTAAAGAAATAGTAGGAATCCCCAAAATGGCACATTCCCGAAGAGCTATATACTCTTTTTGCTGATCAAGGACGATCACAATGTCTGGCAATCTCGTCATATATTTGATCCCGCCGAGATACCTTTGCAAAGTAGATAATTTTCTCTTCAAGATTGCCACATCTCTTTTTGGGAGATGGTGGAATTTTCCCATTTTTTCTTCTGCTCTTAAGTCTCTAAATTGAGAAAGTCTAGTTTTCGTAATCGACCAATTCGTTAACATACCACTGAACCACTTTTTATTAACATAATGACAACGAGCCCTTATTGCAGCTGATGCTACTAAATCTGTTGCTCTTTTTTTGGTACCAACAATTAAGAAACTTTTTCCCTGACTTGCTGCATCAAAAACTAAATCACAAGCTTCTGATAAAAAACGAGCCGTTCTAGCGAGATTTATAATATGAGTACCTTTACGCTTTGCCGAAATGTAAGGGGCCATTTTAGGATTCCATTTCTTAATACCATGACCAAAATGAACTCCTGCTTCTATCATCTCTTTCAAATTAATGTTCCAATATCTTCTTGTCATTTTTTCCACACTTCCTTTTTTTTAATCCTACCATTCCATTACGGAATTTAGTTCTTTTTGAAGATTAAGAAAGATCCGAAATAGCTTGAAATAAATAATAATTGTTCCGAGAGAACCTTGTACTAAGATAAGAGTTGGCCATTGATACATGGTATAAACATAACCACCTTAATGAATTAACTGACTTGTTTTACTTATTAAAATAAAAATCTTAAAAATCTAAAATTTGACCTGTTAGTGTTCTAAGTTCAAAAGTCTAGTAAAGTAAAAAATATTTTTATGGGGGTTCTTATGTCTCATAAAAATTGTTTGTTACGTCAGAATCTGAAGAAACTAATTCTGTATGGAGAAACAAAAAATCTCTCATTTCCGACGCGAATAGATTTTTTTTTTTTATTTCGAAATAAAGGTTCTTGTCTTGTGGGGAACGATGCACAAATTTTTGGAATCCGGTACCAACAGGTATAATCCCCCCCAGAACTACGTTTTCTTTCAAGCCTTTCAACCAATCAATGCGACCTCGTAGGGCAGCTTTTGCTAAAACTCGAGCAGTTTCTTGAAAACTTGCTTCAGATATGAAACTTTGGGTATTCAGGGAAGCCCTTGTTATTCCCAATAAGATTGCCCGATAATAGATCGATTCATCCAAAGCTCGTCCTGCTCGTTCCGCTCGCAATAGTCCGATTAATTCCCCAGGCGAAAAAACATTAGACATTCCATCTTCGGAAACCCGCACTTTTGATGTTACTTGGCGTATAATAATCTCTATATGTCTATTATGGATCTGTACCCCTTGGGATCGATAAACCTTTTGGATTTTATTAACCAAAGAGATACGACTTTGGGCTATGGTTAGCTCAGCTCCAATCAAGAATCCCCAAGGGACCCCAAGAATTCTTGGTATACGCTCATTCCAATCCTCAATTCTCCTTTCGAGATTCGGGGATAATGAATCAATTGAACGCGCTTCAAAGATTTGTTCCACTTTTGGAAGACCTTGCGTTATGTCACTAGATCTCGATTTTTCATATATAAACGTAACTAACCTATCTCCCTTGTAAAGGATTTCTCCATAATGACCATTAACAGTTGCTCCTGTAGTGGCCAAATAAGGTTTAGCTGCTCTTATAACAAAGGAATTCATATTTACAATGAAAATTTGACCGGATTTTTTTATGTGCGATTTAAATAGACATACATTTTCACAAATAAATTGTCCAAGGTGAATTATTGCCAATGTCTCTTCCCAAGAATCATGATGGACAAAGTGACAATTCAAAAGGAATGGATCCAACATTATGTTACTATCGAAATTAGAAATCCTTTTATTTTCATCTATTAAAGAGTATTTAAGTTCTTGAAGTACTTGGAAGGTTTGTTTTAAATTGTCAACGAACAAATATTTTTTTAACAGGATTTTATTATGCGTTAGTAAATAGTAAGATGAAGAAAAATGCGATATACTAGCTACAATAGCGCCTAAGGGCCCAAAAATTTCTCGAATAGGAATTCTAGGATTCCATTCTTTTATCGCATTGGGATGTTTTGAATTCTTGAATAAACCAATTCGAGAACAGTTGGATGCCGACAAAATCATCAAAGAGTGGTATTCTTTATTTCGATTCAACAAAGTGCCAATAGCTTCTGGATGTTGGCTAAGTGATTCAATCTTCGCCTTGGAATAAAAAGAATTGATATTGGCGCGATCTAACCTATTATGGGGAATCGGTCCTGCACTTGTCCTACCATACCTTTTTCGTGTATACGAAATAGTGGACTTGACTAACTCAATTCTTAGGAAATCGCGAATAAGATCATTTGCTCTTACCTCAACAAGGGAAGCACCAGCCTTTTCTTTTTCTTCTTGTTCCCAATTCACTACTAAGCAAGTTCTAACAAATTGACTATTTGTGTGATAAATTCTTTGAGTTAACTTGCTATTTTCATGAGAAATAAAATTGACAAGTCGAATTTGGAGATTATTTTCTTCTTGCAAGAGATCCTGCGGGAAAAGTGTTGCTAAATTTCTTCCTTCGTCCATTTCATATGCCACTGTAGGGCGAACGGAAACAAAATACTTTTCCTTGCTCTTGAGAATTTTTTTCCGTTGAACATAGACCCAATTTTTCCTTTTTTTTGATTCCTTAGAATCTTTTTTTTGTCTTTCTGGCGGTATCAAACAGCCACCTAATATCTTATCCGCCTCTTCAGGAAAATGAATATCTCCGGAAAATATTTTGAGTTCCGTATGGCTTTTTTTTCTCTTCACTCGGACCAGTCCGCCTAGTCGACTTCTTGTATTTTTTGTGAGTTGTGTATTCACTCCAATAATACTATTGTCAAGTATCTTTAGGGATGAAGATCTCGGCAAGATATGAAGTTCTTGAAGAATGAAAAAAAACCGATCTACTTCTTTTTGGTATTTTAGACTAAATTCTTTTGTTCCTCGATGCTCAATCAAACCCTCTTTTTTTAAGATGGAATCTTCCTCTGGGCTCTCGTATTCGTCCTCTGAATCTTCTTCTGAGTCTTCCTCTAAAGTACCATATTTTTCCTCTGCGCTTTCCCCGGGGCTGCCATATTCGTCTTCTGAGTCTTCCTCTAGAGTTCCATATTCGTCCTCTTGGGTCCTATATTTGCTCTCTGGGCTCCCATATTCCTCTTCTGAGTCTTTCTCTAAAGTCCTATATTCGTTCTCTGGGTTCCCATATTCGTTTTCTGGGCTCCCATATTCGTCTTCTAGGGTTTCATATTCGTATTCGTCTTCTAGGATTCCATATTTAGATTCTTCTAGGGTTTCATATTCATATTCGTCCTCTCGGGTCCTGTATTCGTCTTCTAGGGTCTCATATTCCTCTTCTGAGTCTTCCGCTCGAGTCCTATATTCTTCTTCTAGGGTCCTATATCTAAATTTAACAATTCCTGAACCCTTTTTATCTTTTCTGTATCGGGGATCGTCAAAATAAGCAAAAATAGTATTTCTACGTAAAACACCCATAAGGGGGATTTCAATCGAAATCCCAAAACAGGATATTAGTTCTTTCTCTTGTTCTTGATGATATTGTAATGGAATGACGAACCTATTTCTTCGCTTTTTCGCCAACAAATCTGAATTATCTTGAAAAATAGAAGGATAGATAAAATTCCAATGGCCATTGGACATGATTCGATCCGACGTTGAATAATCAAGAATTTCCCTATCTTTTTTACCATAAGTATTCATTTGATCTTGATCCTTGTGGAGTGAAAAAGACGCTATACTGGATCTGCACATACTTACTGACAATATCCATAAATGGCTTGTTTTTGGTAATCGGCGAAGATTACCATATTGATATTCGGGCGCATGGTAAACATCAGTACTCCAGTGCATTTCGCCGTCTGATTCAGAATAAATATGCTTTTGTACCCTTTCTTTAAAATGTAAAGTGGACGTTCCGGCACGAATCTCCGCAATTACTTGTTCGGATTTTACATATTGATCATTTTGCACTAGAATCAAGCTTTTTGAGGGAATATTCACACTATATAGAATATCTTGACTCTGAATAGTTACATGCAAGTCTATATAACATAGAAAAGCAGGCTGCCCATGACGGGTACGTGTGGGGTGAACCAAATTCTCATTGAATTTTATTTTTCCATTCGAAGGGGATCGTACAAGGTCGGCAGTACCCCCTGTGAATACTCCGCCAGTATGAAAAGTTCTTAATGTTAGTTGAGTCCCTGGCTCCCCAATTGATTGACCTGCAATAATACCTACGGCTTCTCCCAATTCGACCAGATCACTATGAGTAGGACTCCGGCCATAGCATAATTGACAGATCCAAGAAGTGCTTCGGCAAGTAAAGGGGGTTCTAATATATATTGGTTGTGCTCGAAATGGTTGTGCTCGAAAGGCAGTTATGAATCGATTGACTAATCCAATTCCAATATCTTGATTTCGCGCGGCAATGCATCGTGAACCGATATATATATCGTCTGCTAATACACGACCAATTAGTGTTTGGACAAAAAGTTTTTCCGTCATCCCATTTTGAGGACTTACAGAAATACCTCGGATAGTACCACAATCTCTTCTACGCACAATAATATGTTGAACTACTTCAACAAGTCTACGTGTAAGATATCCAGCATCTGCTGTTCGCACAGCAGTATCTACAACCCCTTTGCGGGCTCCATAGCAGGAAATTATATATTCTGTCAAAGAAAGTCCCTCGCGTAAATTGCTTTGAATAGGTAAATCAATCATTTGTCCTTGAGGGTCCGACATTAATCCTCTCATACCTACTAATTGGTGTACTTGAGATGCATTTCCTCTGGCTCCTGAAAAAGACATTAGATAGACTGGATTAGAAGGATCCGTTATCCGAAAATTTGAATTCATTTCTTGTTTCAAATATTCACTTGTCGCATACCATATCTCAACAGATTGGCGTAATTTTTCTACCGCGTGTACAGCCCCATAATAATAGTGTTTCTCCAAAAGAAAACTCTGTTGTTCCGCGTCTTGGACTAACCATCCCTTAGAGGGTATTGTTAAAAGATCCTCGATTCCTAACGAAATCGATGTAGTAGTGGCTTGATGGAAGCCCAGAGTCTTTAGTTGATCCAGTATATGGGATGTATATCCCATTCCAAAATGATCTATTAATCTGCTAATAAGTCGTTTCATACCAGTTCCGTCTATCTCTTTATTATGAAAGACCAGATTGGCCCGTTCCGCCATACATAAGTACCCCCTTTTCGGCTGAGTAGGATTCGACAATTGCTGAGTAGGATTCGACAATGGGCCTGAGTCAGTGATTCGAAAATTTAATTAACTTAATTGCCTCAATCTCAATCTGGATTCGCGTGGCAAATAATGATGATACTAGGGAAATCGGAATGCCCCCCGAAAGGGGAGGGGCATCGCCGAATCTAACTTTCTTGTTTAGGTAGTGTATGAATAGGCCTGACTAAATCCTTGTATGGCTTCCTCTATTTCTCTATAAAAAGAAATATGACCAAGAGTGGTTCGAATGTATATCGAACGAATTTCTTTTTTTCTATTTCCCATTATTAGATAGTGGGCATAAATCTCATGATAAGTCCCCAAAGATTCATATTGAACTTCAATCGGAACTTCTCTTGACCCAATGACGCGTTGATCCAGGTTCCATCGTAGCCACAAGGGACTATCTAAACTGATTAGTTTTTGTCTATAAGCTCCCAGTGCATCATAAGAACTAGAAAAATGGGGTTCTTTATCTTTCCTATATTTAAAATTATTATTATTATTGTAATTTACTTTTAGATTTGGGTAGTTTCTGCAACTATTATATCTATTTGCACAAATACCTCGACGCTTTCCAATCGTTAATACATAAAGCCCGATAAGCATGTCTTGGGTTGGTACGCAAATAGGATCCCCAATAGCGGGAGATAAGAGATTCATATGAGAAAACATAAGTAAACGGGCTTCTGCCTGAGCTTCCAAGGATAAAGGTAGATGAACAGCCATTTGATCTCCATCAAAGTCCGCATTGAAACCCTTACACACTAATGGGTGTAAAGAAATAGTACGCCCCTCTACTAAAGTGGGTTGAAAGGCCTGTATGCCTAATCTATGCAGGGT
>NW_028260368.1:12882322-12951845 GCF_056163025.1 Triticum urartu | reverse complement strand
CTTATTTGATTCATATTATAGTATATGAATACCCTCTATACATATGAAATAATATCTACCGGAAATCAGATGAGTTGATTTGTATTTTGTATTCTATACTATGTTTTCTTTATATATTAAATATGAAGTTCTTACTCTTTCTGTTGTTTGGAAAGATCAAACACACGATGTTCCTATTTCTTTATTTCGTGATGAGTCGTATGCTTGCGACAATAACGACAAAATTTTTTGAATTCTAATTGTCCGGGTGTATTGTGGCGATTCTTTTGAGTACTATATCTAGAAATCCCCGTCGATTCCTCATTGGCACCTTTTCGAACACAACTGATGCATTCCAAAATAACTCTGATTCTAACATCTTTTCCCTTGGCCATGAACCTCCTTTTCTTTTTGGATTGACTTAACTTAATTCTTCTACTTATTCTTTTATTCTTCTATTTTGAATCCGAAGAAGAAGAATAAAATTCATTAGAATAATTTTTTTTTATTCTTTAATTAAGTAATAAAAAATAGAGAAATAATTAAAGAATACAATCCTTGTCGAATTAGCAAAGATTTTGGTTCGAAATCCTTTCATTTAATTAGCCAGCCCCGCCTTTTCTATGCTCTGATTTCTGAGGCCTTATTTAGCTTGGGTACCCCTTTAAATTGAATTTCTATTTTCAAAAATGGGGTTTACCAAATTTTTAATGACTCTGAGGTTCAACCCAATCCATCTTTTCTTTCTTTTTCCTTCCGATACTAAAAAAAGATTGAAAAGGATCAAATTTTGTCATATCACGAAGAAATCTATCCCTCCCATAGCAATAACTAGAATTAAAAAAAAGGGAATGACAAAGCATCTGGGAATAAACGATTAATTTCTATCAATAAACCTGCTAAAGCACCAAACCATAGAGTACTTAGCACGGGTGCTACAGAGAGATATGTTTTTATATCCCGCATTGAAAATCCTCCTTCCTTGTTGGAATACATATATGATCATAAACTCTTGCCCAAGATTGTTATGCTATATATAAAATGAACCATATCGACGAAATTTTCCTATCCCTAAAAAAGAAAAAGATGACCCCTTCTTCCTATATATTACCAAGGAAAAGTAATCCTTCTTTTATAGGCGAAATTATATTGGATTTTATATGTATATAATTCCTTAATTATATGAGACCAAAAAGAAGAAATGACACGAGGGTTCTATATATAGATAGAGAAAGAAAGAAGAAGAAAATTATGATGTGGAAAAGAAGACAGGAATTGTGTACAATGGCATTGTACAACAATTTAATTTGGAAAAGGGATGTAGCGCAGCTTGGTAGCGCGTTTGTTTTGGGTACAAAATGTCACAGGTTCAAATCCTGTCATCCCTACCTATTACTTCTTTCTTCTTTATAGGCAGTAGCGACGAGATCAATTAAAGTAAAGTGGGTATAACTTGAATTTGTGGAGACTATACGTACGTGAGATACATTAGGAATAGAAAAAGATTTTCTTTTTGAATGAATGAAAGCGCTCTTAGTTCAGTTCGGTAGAACGCGGGTCTCCAAAACCCGATGTCGTAGGTTCAAATCCTACAGAGCGTGATTCCATCTATTTTATGTCGAAGCAGAGTAAAATAACTTAACAAAATTGAATTGTAACTCCAATTTCAATTTGACCTCCTCTCTGGTCTGGAGGAGGTCAATCAAAAAAAAAAAATGACTCAATCAAAGATCCAACTGATCCCCACGCCTGTATTGCAAATACGCAGTCACGAATAATCCCGCTAAAGTAATAGGAATTAGGCCTAAGACGATTCCAAATAGAAAAACTTCAATCATTTCGATTTGTTCGAGGGGATAAAAAAAGAGGTACGATCTATCCCTAAATAGTACTCTAAATTATCCACGAATCTCAATGACCAAGAAAAGAATTCCTAATTAGTCTGGAAAAGAGTCGTAGAATGCCAGGAATCCCAAAGAAAGATTTTTCTTTTCTGAATTATAATTATTCAGTCAATTCAAATAAGGCGTATCTTGTTCAAGCCAATAAATAGAGCTGGGGTTATAGTTAAAGCAGCCAGTAGAAAACCAAAATAACTAGTTAAAGTAAGCATGAAAGAGTTAAATTCCATTTATTTTTTTTTACTACACTACATATGTTGGTAAAGCATTTACCTAAGTTATGGAAAATTCATAATTCATCAGTTATTTTAGATAATACTAAAAAACAAGATAGAGTAAGATACAGAAGTGTAAAAGAAAGTGGATTCATCAGATGATACATGAGTCCCTAATTCCGAATCAAGAGATTTGTTGTGGAATTTGTCAATTGAGTAAAGTAATAATATTAAGAACTAGATCATCTAACCCCATTGAATGAAAAAAAGAAATTCAATTTTCAGGGAAATTTTTGAATAAGAGATAAATAAACAATTGAATTTGAAAAAAAAAACTTCTTTCTATTTTGGATAATTTCTTTTTCAATAGGACCCTCTTTTTGGAGTGAACGATCGAATATTCCCCTATTCCTTCTTATTTTAACTGATTGTATTCCATATGGAATAAGAGGAGAACAAAAGCATTCCACGACCTGCCAAGGGGCTGTTAAAAAAAAAAAAAAAAGAAAGCTCTTCCTTGAATTTACTTTATTTTTATTCCTTTTTCGAACTCCAACCAAAGTAGATTCGAAGACGAGTCACTTCAATTATCCTTTTAAGTTCTATTCTATCTTCTGTCTTTCCCTATTTCATCTCGTAAAGTTCCGCGCTCGCAGTTTGGTCAAGAAAGTTAGACCTAATCCAACAAACAATACAAGGATGAATTACGAATTATGAAAGGATAGATTTCACATATACTTGTCCTTGTATTGTGTCAGTATGAGAATATCCTTCCTAAATTATTTATCCAAACCTATTGATCATTAACTTAGATTTTCCCAAGATTTTGGCTGCTATTCCGAATTACTCTATTATTCCGAAGCCAATGAAAAGTAAGTAGAACCTACAAAAATGGGGTTTTCTATTGATGCCTTGAATAACATATAGCTTACCTATAGACAAAAAAAAAATAAAAAAGTAATTATGTTTCGGAACCAGGCAAAACCAGATTGCTGTGCCATAGGAAGGATAGCTATACTAATTCGGTATACTCAAAATACACCTTTGGTACAAAATTGACAATCTCACAAGGATGAAATATCAGTAATTTTCTATTTACTGGTCGATCCCATCTTTTACGGAATCAATTCCTTTTTTGAATTACAAAAATTTTGGGAGTTCAGCATGTCTGGAAGCACGGGAGAACGTTCTTTTGCTGATATTATTACCAGTATTCGATACTGGGTTATTCATAGCATTACTATACCTTCCCTATTCATTGCGGGTTGGTTATTTGTCAGTACGGGTTTAGCTTATGACGTGTTTGGAAGTCCTAGGCCAAACGAGTATTTCACGGAAAGCCGACAAGGAATTCCGTTAATAACCGACCGTTTTGATTCTTTAGAACAACTCGATGAATTTAGTAGATCCTTTTAGGAGGCCCTCAATGACCATAGATCGAACCTATCCTATTTTTACAGTGCGATGGCTGGCTATTCACGGACTAGCTGTACCTACTGTTTTTTTCTTGGGATCAATATCAGCAATGCAGTTCATCCAACGATAAAACAAATTCCAACTATAGAACTATGACACAATCAAACCCGAATGAACAAAATGTTGAATTGAATCGTACCAGTCTATACTGGGGTTTATTACTCATTTTTGTACTTGCTGTTTTATTTTCCAATTACTTCTTCAATTGAGAGAAAGAAAGAGACTAATAAGAATTCTCTTATCCCATTTGGAAGGATACCATCCTTATAACTACCCATGACTGTTTTTGTCTCTAGCATGACCAATTGATAAAATGTGGAGGAAAGTAGGGGAAATGGCCGATACTACTGGAAGAATTCCTCTTTGGCTGATAGGTACTGTAGCTGGTATTGCTGTGATTGGTTTAGTAGGTGTTTTCTTTTATGGTTCATATTCTGGATTGGGTTCATCTCTATAGTAATCGGAGGGACCAGATTGTAAACATGAAAAAGTAGGAGCTTAGCGGGTCCTTACCCCCCTTTATCTGATTAGAGCGGAAAGGACCCGCGGAATTTTTATTTTACTCTTATAACGCGAATTGAATCTATTCGATTCACTCTTATGAAGCAACAAGAAAAAGAGATCACTCGAGGATCCAATATCTTATTCCACGAAGGAAGTATCCTGAAAATCCTTGATTTAGTTTCGAGTAATAAACTAATAAAACCTTAATCAAAACTATTCAACTAGCCTAAAAATAAAAAAACCTTCAATGGAAGAGTTTACTTTTTTTTTGCAAAATTTCTGTAAATTTGAAGTTGAACTTAATTAAACAAGCCAAGCAATTTGCTCACAATCACAAGAAATTTTTCCCCCGCCATATTTTCTTCCCCTCTGTTTGTCCACTACCTCGGCTAAACCTAAGCAAAAGAAAAAGAGGTCCAAGAGACAGACCCGAATAAAGAAGAAATAGTAATCTTTGACGAATTAGGAAGAAAAAGGATTCTTATTTTGATACAAGAAGAATCGGCACAAGAAAAAGGCTTTTTCTTGTGCCGAATAGACGATTAAGAAGACCTGCAATCCCTCCGAAAAAGAAGAAATTTTAATTTGATTGTTCTCGCCTTTGCCTTGGATTCTCTTCTTTTGCATGGGATATAAATAAGGAATTCCAGACATCTCATAAACAAAAAGCAGTCTAAACAAAAAAAGGATTTCCAAAATAGATCATAGATAATTCTAGCAATTGCCAATAAATCGAGGCTTTTTACCAACTTGATGGTAAGAAATCCCGGGACCTAGAAATTCATTTCGTACAATTGAACCTTTTCAAACTGTTTCTTTTTGAGAACCAAAAAAACTTGTGCCAAAATAACGGATGCGAAGAAGAACAAAAGGCCTTGGACACGTAATGGATCCTGAAGCACGATTTCTGCGTCCCCCTGACCAAAACCTCCCACATTAGGATTGCTTGTTAATGGTTGATCAAGCTTGATGGATTCCCCCTCTGAAACAAGAAGTTCTGGTCCGGGAGGTATAATATCAATCACTTGGCGTCCATCTGATGCATCAACTATGGATATTTCATACCCCCCCTTTTCTTTACGTAGTATTTTTCTTACTATACCTGTTGACGTAGCATTATAGACTGTATTGTTACTCTTGCTACCATCAGGATAGATCTGTCCTCTTCCTCGGTTTCCCCCTACATATATGGGATATTTTAAGAAATGAGCATCTTTCTTCGTAGCAGGATCAGGGGAAAGAATGGGAAAGACAATTTCACTATATTTCTTACCGGGAACAGGGCCTATCACAAGAATGTTTTTTTTATCGGGACGATAACTCTGAAAAGCAAGATTTCCTATCTTTTCTTTTAACTCAGGGGAAATACGATCGGGCGGCGCTAATTCGAATCCCTCGGGCAAAATAAGAACAGCACCTACATTCAACCCTCCCTTTTTTCCATTAGCAAGAACTTGTTTCAATTGCATATCATAAGGAATTCGAAGAACTGCTTCAAATACAGTATCGGGAAGCACAGCTTGGGGAACTTCAATATCGACGGGCTTGCTAGCTAAATGGCAATTGGCACATACAATTCGTCCAGTTGCTTCTCGTGGGTTTTCATAACCCTGCTGCGCAAAAATGGGATATGCATTTGAAATAGATGTCCGAGTTATTACGTATATCATGATCGATACAGAAATCGATCGAGTTATCTGTTCCTTTACCCAAGAAAAAGTATTTCTATTTTCCATGTCCAATCGCAGATCCCAGAATTTCTACAATAAATTAGATAGGTAGCTAAGCTAATCTAGTTCCCTATACACGAATCTGTTGTCATTCTACTGCAACAGTTGTACTGCAATGATGAATACCTTAAAGTAGGTATAAATAGAAAGAATTTTGCTAAAATGGAAAAGGGCTTTCTTTCTAAAAAAAGATGCTTGCTAATTTGATTAATATTAATATCGGGAGATCAAATGAATTTATGCTTCACTAATTGAATGATAAATGACTACAAGCGAAGGAGATAGACGATTTAAACAAAAAAAGACCCAAAATTTCAAACATGTATCTAGAATTACTGGAAAACTACAAACAAAAATAGTGAAAATAAGCTCGTTAGGAGCCCATCCAAAATCGTTGTAGACCCAACGAATTACTAGTTCCCAACCACGGGTGGAGTGAAATCCAACAAAAAAATCAGTAACTAAAAGAATAAAAAAAGCTTTTATTGAGTCATTTAAATTATAGAAGAATTCCTGAACCCAAGAATTCAAAATGACAAGTTCCTCTTTACCCAGAAAAAAAGAACCACTTAGAATAGCCAAACAGATTATATTTGTCGAGAAATGCAAAATGGTATGGAGATGATCCTCATTATTTATTTTGACCCATTGTATTATTTCCTTGTGTATTCCTGTAGGAGGTTTTTGTACATGTGTCTTTAGTTTCCCTTTTATCATCTCGTCCAAGAGAGAAAGTTCTTCTAATTCTATGAATCTTTCTAGAATCCTTTTCTCTTGAATATCAGTTAAGAGAGTTTCGGATTGCCTGGTATTCCACCAATTCTTAATCCAAAGTTCCAGACATTTGTTAAATGAGGAAGAGACCCCCCAAGGCAAAAGTACGATAAATACAAGATATAGTAAAGAAGGCAATGCTTTCTTTTTTTTCATTTTTGATCTGTAAATGGAGTTGTTAATGAATATGCTTCATTCGCTGACTCTATTCCATTCCCTGACTCTATATGATGATATTTCTATTTCATGATATTTCTATTTCTTTGAAGCAAAAACTCTATAGGTTTGATACCCTGTATCTATTCTTCTTTTTTGTATATTAGTTATTAGTGGAATTTCAGTGCATTGGGTTCTTTCTTAGATCTAGATGGAATGAAATAGTGAAATAGAATAAAAAAAAAGCCCTTTCGGATGAAAAAGGAAGAATAGTATGCGATATATCTAACTTGGATAAAAAAAAATTAAAAGCAAATTTCTCTTATCCTCGTTTGTTCCTTCCTTTAGATAAATACTTAAAAATCCCCTTACAATAACAAATCCAATTTAGAAGGGACTTCCTCCCTGTGTTGAGAAAACTTTTCTTCTTCCAATTCTTCTTTTCTTCATTCAACTCAGTTCAAAAAAGATACCTCAAAATACTTCAATTGGTACGCGCAAGAAATAGGCCAATTCGGCAGCTTTTTGTTCAATTTCTCGTGGAGTAAAAAATTTATCATCAGTACGAGTCAAGGGAATGATCCCCTGGCCCCGGATTTCCATATAAAGAATACGACGAGGATAAAGACCCTCTTTAACCTGAATTCTAATTGATTGGATATCCCGCATAAGGAATCGAAGGAAGACGCGACGTTTTATTCCAGGGAATCCCCAACGAAAAATGCACACTATTCCCTCTTTTCTATCGAATCGGTCATAACCACTACCTACATTCCACAAAATAGTACACCACAAGTAGGAGCTAATGAATAGGCCTGCGATTCCGTAGAAAGACATCACGACCCCCTGCGGAAAAAAAAGAATTTCTTGAGATGGAAGTATAGATATAATATTCTTACCAAGATAACTGGAAATCCCAACCGATAAGAATCCTAGTGAACCTAGAAAAAGAATACAGGCCCAGAAAAAATTACCCCTTTTTCGAGAACCTTTTAGAAGTTCTACCCATATGTGTTCTGATCGCCAATTCATATTAGATATACTAAATCCAGCAGCGGTCGATTGAAATTGAGAGAATAAGCTAAATAATTTTGACTTTACTTTTTTTGATTCTGAAATCGCCTTCAGCAACTAGTACTCCTGTGAAATAATAGGTTAGATACATTGACTTTCTATTCAAAAAATATTCGTTGATTCAATTAAAATAAATAAAATAAAACTCGCTATACCTGGCTCTGCATATTCATGCATTTATGCTCGTAGCCTATATCCGCATCCATAACCGTTTTTCATTTGTGTGTAGAAAGTGTGTGTAGAAAAAGCCACATACCCTACCATATTATATTACTTACACTAAAAAATACTAGACAATCTTATTTTTTTGCACATAAAGAAATAAAGAAGTCATTGCAATTGCCGGAAATACTAAGCCTACTAAAGGCACGAAAATAGAAGGTAAGTTTAAATCCGTCATGGAATAGGTGTCTCAATTCAAATTTACTATTTCTATCTAGTCGAAAAATATCTTAAGATTCTTATGATATAATTAAGTATATCTATTATAAGGAATATTGACTATTGTATTGTATTTTTTATTTTTAGTTTGAAAAATATTCTGTAAAAAAAATGAAAGGATAATAAGAAAATTCCAAAAAAGGAGAACTAATTAAAAAGATTTTATTTTGATTTTCCCATCCTCATGGCCTTTCTATCTTTCTAATCTAATTTGAAATTGGATTCAAAAGAAAGCGGTTAGAATTTACTTCCTGCATACATACTTCTCTAGAAGCGCATACAATAATGCGTGGTAAAGGCGGAAAAATAGTATATTCAATCAAAATCAAAGGGCAAATTATCTTACCTACTATAGATCCCCTACTACCCTCTTAGACTTTAAAAGGCGATATACCACCCAAAGAAAGGGTATGAAAATGCCGGGTGGAGTTAGCTTTTCGACGAAGACCTGTCCCGTGCAGCGAAGCCCTGTTAGTAAGACCCCCCGCAATAATGGATTATAGAAGAATATTATTCCAAATACTCCTCTGGACGCATATAGTAGCATTGCGATTCCGAATCTTTTTTATTTATGAATATGAACAGAAAAAATTCATTGTATCGTTGGGTCGGAGCGGAGGTTTGGTCCAGAAAAATTAGAAACAAAACGTCTACTCTACCGCATTGAAGTCTATAGCGCTGTATTTCCACGAAAGTATAATTCTTACCATCAGGATACGATCCTTTCTTTTGAACTAAACGTCTCTACGATGGGTCCAGGTTCTATGTCCAATCCCAAATCAAGGATTTCTCGCTCTTGATCGGAGTCATAAACTAAAAAAAAACTACCTTTTTATCCTTTTTCTCAAGGTTATAGAAAACTTCCTTATCTAGTTCTAGCATTTTGAAAAAAAAAAAATGCTTCTTTTTTTACACACAGTTCGAGTCACTTGTTGACTCACGATTACGCCTGTTAAAAGTTTCAAACGTCCTCTTTTTTGAAATTGAAAGAGAGTCCTATAAAAAGGTCTAACTTCCAAACTATGTCTTTTTTCATTCATTCTCCTTTAGTTTTTTTCTCTATCTAGAAGTGGAATAGAATAACCCGGTTGAAGGGTAATGATCATACGTCTGTAATGCATTGTATGGCCCAGAATAGGTCCTATTCTTCTACCTTTTCCAGGTAGTCGATGGCTATTCACAGCTACCACCTTAACACCAAAGAAGAGTTCGACCCAATGCTTTATTTCTGTCTTAGTGAATCCCGATTCGACATTAAAAGTATATTGATTCTTTCCCAATAAACGAAGACTTTTTTCTGTAAATACTGCGTATTTGATTCCATTATCATTATCATATGATAATACTATATTTTATTATTTTATTATTTTATTTGTATTTCTTTATTGTATTATACCTTAATATATATATTCTAGATATATAGAATAGACGAATCTCAATTTGTCAAGTCTCATGATCATATCATGATCTATTTTTATTCGGCTCAATCTTTTTTTTCTAAAAAAGATTGAGCCGAGTTTAATTGCAATCAATTAGAAGAATAAAGAAGAATTACTGCATTTCATAACTGATTTTTTTCTCTTTTTATTTCGTTTCTTTTTTATTTATACCTTCTTTATCTTTAGTTTTATCTAGTTAATCAATAGTATCTACCGGCTCGAACTCGAATTTGATCGCCTTCCATACTTCACAAGCTGCGGCTAGTTCAGGACTCCATTTGCAAGCTGCTCGGATAATTTCATTACCTTCGCGAGCAAGATCGCGCCCTTCGTTACGAGCTTGTACACAGGCTTCTAAAGCCACTCGATTAGCTGCTGCACCAGGTGCATTTCCCCAAGGATGTCCTAAAGTTCCTCCACCAAATTGTAATACAGAATCGTCCCCAAAGATTTCGGTCAGAGCTGGCATATGCCAAACATGAATACCACCTGAAGCTACCGGTATAACACCTGGCATGGATACCCAGTCCTGAGTGAAAAAGATACCGCGAGCACGATCTTTTTCAATAAAATCATCGCGCAATAAATCAACAAAACCTAAAGTCATTTCGCGTTCCCCTTCTAACTTACCTACTACTGTACCGGAGTGGATATGATCTCCCCCAGACATACGCAATGCTTTAGCTAATACACGGAAATGCATACCATGATTTTTCTGTCTATCAATAACTGCATGCATTGCACGGTGAATGTGAAGAAGTAGGCCATTGTCGCGGCAATAATGAGCCAAAGTAGTATTTGCGGTGAATCCCCCAGTTAAGTAGTCATGCATTACAATAGGAACCCCTAATTCTCTTGCAAATACAGCTCTCTTAATCATTTCTTCACATGTACCCGCAGTCGCATTCAAGTAATGCCCCTTGATTTCACCGGTTTCGGCCTGTGATTTATAAATAGCTTCGGCACAAAAGACAAAACGGTCTCTCCAGCGCATAAATGGTTGTGAGTTTACGTTTTCATCATCTTTGGTAAAATCAAGTCCACCACGTAGACACTCATAACACGCTCTACCATAATTTTTTGCGGATAATCCCAATTTTGGTTTAATAGTACATCCCAATAAAGGACGACCGTACTTGTTCAACTTATCTCTTTCAACTTGGATACCATGAGGCGGGCCTTGGAAAGTTTTTGAATAAGTAGGGGGAATTCGTAGATCCTCCAAACGTAGAGCACGTAGGGCTTTGAAACCAAATACGTTACCTACAATGGAAGTAAACATGTTAGTAACGGAACCCTCTTCAAATAGGTCTAATGGATAAGCTACATAACAGATCCATTGGTTGTCTTCCCCAGCAACAGGCTCGATGTGATAGCATCGTCCTTTGTAACGATCAAGACTGGTAAGTCCATCAGTCCAAACAGTTGTCCATGTACCAGTAGAAGATTCGGCAGCTACTGCAGCCCCTGCTTCTTCGGGCGGAACCCCAGGCTGAGGACTTACTCGGAATGCTGCCAAGATATCAGTATCCTTAGTTTCATACTCTGGGGTGTAGTAAGTCAATTTATAATCTTTAACACCAGCTTGAAATCCAACACCTGCTTTAGTTTCTGTTTGTGGTGACATAAGTCCCTCCCTATAACTCTTGAATTAAGAATTCTCACAATAACAGGGTCTACTCGATGTTAATTAGGCGTAAATGAAACTTTAGCAAAAATCTCGTAAAACAAAAAGGATATTCAATTAATATAATATCAACTCATTAAAGAAAATTGAGGGCATGCTTAGGTTAATGAATATGTTTCATTCATATATAATGCGTACACCCTGTGTATGTTCTATCCTATAGGAATTCCAATATAGGAATTCGATAGGAATTGAGTTGTTGTTATGGTAAGTTAACACGGTTCGTTATTAAACCATGGATTTGATTTACCAAATCCATAATTATTGTATACTCTTTGATAGATATAGCGCAACCCAAATTAATTCCTAATCCTTATTTTACAAGTTCTTAATAGTTCTCTTTTCTTATTTTGAATGCAAATACCTAACTAAATACTAATAAAATTCTTTGTTGACAGCAATCTATGCTTCACAGTAGTATATATTTTGTATATCGAAGTCCTAGATAGGAAAGTAGAGTAGGCACAGATCCTCCACAAAAGGCAAAATGTATATGAAAAAAAAGATTGATTGAACTTTCCAATGGACTCATTCCATGAGTAAACGATTGAATGGGATTCGCTTGGGCAACGAAATCAAGTCCTGGTCCCCTTTTCTCTCTTATTGAATTAACTAATTCATTTCCTTTTTACTTTTGGATTTTTTTTGATTTGATTTGGCATTATTCAACAATAAAAAAAGAAAAATTTCGACAAATTCCTTTTTTTTAATTATGTGATAATTATGAGAACCAATCCTACTACTTCTCCTCCCGGGGTTTCCACAATTGAAGAAAAAAGTACAGGTCGTATCGATCAAATTATTGGACCCGTGCTGGATGTCACTTTTCCCCCAGGCAAGTTACCTTATATTTATAACGCTTTGGTAGTCCAGAGTAGAGACACTGCCGATAAGCAAATTAATGTGACTTGTGAGGTACAACAATTATTAGGAAATAATCGAGTTAGAGCTGTAGCTATGAGTGCTACGGACGGGTTGATGAGAGGAATGGAAGTGATTGACACGGGAGCTCCTCTCAGTGTTCCGGTCGGTGGAGCTACTCTCGGACGAATTTTCAACGTTCTTGGGGAGCCTGTTGACAATTTGGGTCCTGTAGATAGTAGTGCAACGTTCCCTATTCATAGATCTGCGCCTGCCTTTATCGAGTTAGATACGAAATTATCCATCTTTGAAACAGGTATTAAGGTCGTCGATCTTTTAGCTCCTTATCGACGTGGAGGAAAAATAGGACTATTTGGGGGGGCTGGAGTAGGTAAAACAGTACTGATCATGGAATTAATCAATAACATTGCTAAAGCTCATGGGGGCGTATCCGTATTCGGTGGAGTAGGGGAACGGACTCGTGAAGGAAATGATCTTTATATGGAAATGAAGGAATCCGGAGTAATTAATGAAAAAAATATTGAGGAATCAAAGGTAGCTCTAGTCTATGGCCAAATGAATGAACCACCGGGAGCTCGTATGAGAGTTGGTTTAACTGCCCTAACTATGGCGGAATATTTCCGAGATGTTAATAAGCAAGACGTGCTTTTATTTATCGATAATATCTTTCGTTTTGTTCAAGCAGGATCAGAGGTATCCGCTTTATTAGGGAGAATGCCCTCCGCAGTGGGTTATCAACCTACTCTTAGTACAGAAATGGGTTCTTTGCAAGAAAGAATTGCTTCTACTAAAAAGGGATCTATAACTTCGATTCAAGCAGTTTATGTACCTGCAGACGATTTGACCGACCCTGCCCCTGCCACAACATTTGCACATTTGGATGCTACTACCGTACTTTCCAGAGGATTAGCTTCCAAGGGTATTTATCCAGCAGTAGATCCTTTAGATTCAACCTCGACTATGTTACAGCCTCGGATCGTTGGCAACGAACATTATGAAACTGCGCAAAGAGTTAAGGAAACTTTACAACGTTACAAAGAACTTCAGGACATTATCGCAATTCTTGGCTTGGATGAATTATCGGAAGAGGATCGTTTAACTGTAGCAAGAGCAAGAAAAATTGAGCGTTTCTTATCACAACCGTTCTTTGTGGCAGAAGTTTTTACTGGTTCTCCAGGAAAGTATGTTGCTCTTGCGGAAACTATTAGGGGATTTCAACTAATCCTTTCCGGAGAATTAGACGGCCTACCTGAACAGGCTTTTTATTTGGTGGGTAACATCGATGAAGCTAGCACGAAAGCTATAACCTTAGAAGAGGAGAACAAATCGAAGAAATGAAATTAAATCTTTATGTACTGACTCCTAAGCGAATTATTTGGGATTGTGAAGTGAAAGAAATCATTTTATCCACTAATAGTGGCCAAATTGGCGTATTACCAAACCACGCCCCCATTAACACAGCAGTAGATATGGGTCCTTTGAGAATACGCCTCCTCAACGACCAATGGTTAACAGCGATTCTGTGGAGCGGTTTTGCGAGAATAGTTAATAATGAGATCATCATTTTAGGAAATGATGCGGAACTGGGTAGTGATATTGATCCGGAAGAAGCTCAAAAGGCACTTGAAATAGCCGAAGCTAACTTGAGTAAAGCTGAGGGTACGAAAGATTTGGTTGAAGCGAAGCTCGCTCTCAGACGAGCTAGGATACGAATCGAGGCTGTCAATTGGATTCCCCCATCCAATTGAAGACAATCCAGTGGTTTATAGTTGATACAAAGAAAAAGGGAAGAGGGGTAGAAAAAGTTATTAGATAGCGAAGCGAAGTAAGTCCAATGCTATCTAGTAATTTTTCTACCTACTTACCTACTATTGGATTTGAACCAATGACTCCCGCCGTATGAAAGCAATACTCTAACCACTGAGTTAAGTAGGCAATTTATCACCACAAAGGAAGACCCATTACTTCGATCGATTATATATTGAATCCCTTTTCTAAGCAATACCGCTCTGTTATTGGTCTGTTATATACTAAATACTAAACTAAATACTAAACAGATACAGATCAAAGGGGTATCCTCTGGCATTAGAAAATATTCATCTTGACAAGAAATTATCTATATGTTAAGATATCTCTGATAAGGGCTATAGCTCAGTTCGGTAGAGCAACTCGTTTACACGTGCGCCAATGCTTTTCAAAGGAGCTTATTATGCAATGAACATAATCGATCTTATTGCAAAATCAATGTCTTACTTCATAGATTCGAGAGAATAGGAGAACAGTAGCCTGACAAACAGTCGGTTCAGTCCGATTCAGGTGCCAATTCAGGTGCCTAATCAAATAGAACCCTTATGGATTTGCTAGTTGATAAGGTAAATATCCAGCCCACTAAATGCTAGGCGTAATGAGGATAAGGGCCTCCAAAAAACTTCTTTTCGTTCTATGAACTTTAAGGTGTATGAAGTCTCATAGTTAACTCTTGCAGTGGAACGATAGAGACTCCATTTCACTTAGGTTGATTTAATTTAGACCGGAGGCAGACCTAAGTCAAGGTAATCCTCCTTTGAAACACTTTGGTATTGCTCCTAGATAGATCATAATACAAAAAATCAATCAGAGCACAGGGAGCCATCTCATTATCTTTCCGTAAAGAAAAACTATGGTGGACTAACTGATCTTTAAATCAGTTTATGAAAGAGCCCAATGCAAAAAAATGCATGTTGGGTCTTTGAAACAGTTCAAATCATTTCGATAATAATCCGTTTGATCTGTTTTACCGAGAAGGTCTACGGTTCGAATCCGTATAGCCCTAATATGCCCTTTTTTAGATTTTAGGATCTCTATCCTATGTTTTCTTTAGTTTAGTATAGTTTTCATTTTCTCATTAGTATTTGTTTATAGACTGGATAGGCGCCTGCGACATAGAATAGAGATAAAAGCATTACCAAAGGCTCATTCATCGAAAATCAAAATCATACAGACAGGAAAAGAAAAACGAATTTCTATCAAATCAATAGAAGAAAGGATCCTTTCCCTGATTTGAATCCCGTCCTCCTTCAAATAGGATATCTCTAGACTTCCCTATAATAACTGCAATGATTTTATCCATTTTGCGAATTCCTACTTTGTTTTAAGTATATTTATTACTTTGTTTATAGATACATTATGTAAATTGATCAACTTTAAATAGAAAAAATAAAGTAAAGAGTAAATAAGAAAACAGAATATTCTGTCTCATAGTTCTGAAATAGAGTTCTTTATTTTTATTTTATAGTATTACTTCTCATTAATTATACTGCATAGATTAGTCCTACTATCTTAATTAGGTTCTAATTTAGTAGTATTCTCATTTTTATTTAATAGTCTCTTATTATTTTATTATTAAATATTAAATAAAGGATAGAGCTATTCTTTTTTCTAGAGATTCTAGAGAAAGCGAGACAAAGTGAAACGAGAAAGTTTTCTTTATATAAGAATTAGATCTACATACACCATATCTAAATAGAATGGAAATCCAAAAGAAAGGGAGTTGGGATTCCATTGGATGAATCTTTAAAGAAGATGCAGCACAGAGGAAACAAAGGCTAAACTTAAACTAAGCGCTTTTGTTTGAACAAAAAAGATTCTTGTTTCACCGAGGAAAAGAGAGAAGTTCTGGATAAATTGACAATGCTGAATTGAATTGACTAATTTAAGTTCCGCCTATTCCACATTAATGGGAGTACATTATGTTTCTGCTTCACGAATATGATATTTTTTGGACATTTCTAATAATAGCAAGCCTTATTCCTATTTTGGCATTTTCGATTTCAGGACTTTTAGCCCCGGTTAGTGAAGGACCAGAGAAGCTTTCTAGTTATGAATCGGGTATAGAACCCATGGGAGGGGCTTGGGTACAATTCCGAATACGCTATTATATGTTTGCGCTCGTTTTTGTTGTTTTTGATGTGGAAACCGTCTTTCTATACCCTTGGGCAATGAGTTTCGACGTATTGGGTGTATCCGTTTTTATCGAAGCTTTGATTTTCGTGCTTATCTTAGTTGTTGGTTTAGTTTATGCATGGCGAAAAGGAGCCTTGGAATGGTCTTAACTGAATATAGACAAAAAAAAAGAAGGAAAAGATTCTATTATGAGACAGTTTAGAATTTGATTGAGTTTCCCTTACTTGACCAAACAAGTTCCAATTCTGTTATTTCAATACACCAAATGATCTTTCGAATTGGTCAAGACTCTCCAGTTTATGGCCCCTTCTATACGGTACCAGTTGTTGTTTTCTTGAATTTGCTTCATTAATAGGCTCACGATTCGACTTTGATCGTTATGGATTGGTACAAGATCAAGTCCTAGCAAGCAGACCTAATTTTAACAGCCGGTACGGTAACAAATGAAAATGGCTCCCTCTTTAGTGAGATTATACGAGCAAATGCCTGAACCAAAATACGTCATTGCTATGGGAGCCTGTACTATTACAGGGGGAATGTTCAGTACGGATTCCTATAGTACTGTTCGGGGAGTTGATAAGTTAATTCCTGTGGATGTCTACTTGCGGCGTGCCCACCTAAACCGGGAGGCAGTTATAGATGCCCTAACAAAACTTCGTAAGAAGATATCGCGAGAAATTGTTGAGGATCAAACTCTATCTCAAAATAAAAATAGATGTATTACTACCAAGTCACAAGCTTTATTGTAGGCGCATGTACTCATACAGGAACTATATGAGCAAGAATTGCTCTATCAATCACCATCTACATTAGATATATCTTCTGAAACTTTTTTCAAATACCAAAAGTTCAGTACCTTCCTACAAATTAGTGAATTAGGAGAGGGCTCTTTTGTGTAGAAAAATAAAAAGCAGTGCAATCTTTCAAACTTGCATCGAAATGTGAAATATTTATACAAAGAGGGAGAGATGAAGACAATGCAGCAGGGTTGGTTATCTAATTGGCTAGTCAAACATGAGGTGGTTCATAGATCTTTGGGCTTTGATCACCGAGGAATAGAGACTTTACAAATAAAAGCAGGGGATTGGGATTCCATTGCTGTCATTTTATATGTATATGGTTACAATTATTTACGCTCCCCAATGTGCTTATGATGTAGCACCCGGTGGATCTTTAGCTAGCGTGTATCATCTTACGAGAATACAATATGGTATAGATAATCCAGAAGAAGTCTGCATAAAAGTCTTATGCCCAAAAGGATAATCCTAGAATTCGTCTGTCTTCTGGATTTGGAGAAGTGCCGATTTTCAAGAACGCGAATCTTATGATATGGTGGAATCTCTTATGATAATCATCCGCGCCTTAAACGTATCCTAATGCCTGAAAGTTGGATAGGCTGGCCATTACGTAAGGATTATATAACCCCCAATTTTTATGAAATACAAGATGCTCATTGAATGATAAGAAATTCATGCTCACTTATACAACACAACTCCAGATTTTATTCAAGTCAAGGAATATTTATAGGTTCTTTTTCGTATGAAACGAATAACCTATTTATAATTAATTCCTAATTATACAAAAGCATTCCAGATAGACTGAGCAAAAAAAGGGTTCATTTGGATTCCCCTATTTTGAAAATCGCATATTAATTTCCTTCATATGAACAGAAAATAGGATGACTCAAAGAAGTTCTCTACCAGGAACTTTGTACCGCGCACATTACTTAGCACAACTAGGAAAATAAGATAAGATAAAGATAAGCAAGACTAAAAAAATATTCGTCGGAATAGCGGAATACAAAATTAAGAAACGCAAAAAAAATAAAGGGGAATCTCACCCCCTTCTTTATCATAAAGAAAAGATATATTTTAAAACTTCTTTAAAAAGAAAAAGAAGTGCCTCTATATTTATATTATAGATTTATCCACTTAGATGAATAAATATTATTAATGAATATGTATCACAATCCATCTCGAGTATTTGGATCAATACCTATTCGGTGGATCCTTTTTTTTTTTTTTCTCTGCCAGGAACCAGATTTTGAACTGGTGACACGAGGATTTCAGTCCTCTGCTCTACCAACTGAGCTATCCTGACCTTTTCTTGTGCATCTTCCTAGTAGAGTATTTGTATCTATGTCAATTAAAAGGACTAAAAATTAATTAAAGTATTTCAAATTTTAAATTTGAAAATGGGGGGGGTAGTCCTATGCATTGTGCATGGTTTACTTAAATAAAACTTAAAAATAGAGTGAATAACCAAGATTTCTTGCCGATACTCTAATAAAAAAGAAATCTATTCAATGAATAGGATAAGATCCATTGAGTTCTCTTCGCATTCCTTTGTGAAAGAGTAGAATGAGAAAGCTAATGAATCTTAAACCCATTGCAATGATAAAAAGAAAAAAAGTGCATTGATAAAAAGAAAAAAAAAAAAGAGGATAAATAATAATAATATAGTATAGTTAGGGAATAAAAGAGGATTTGGGGATAGAGGGACTTGAACCCTCACAACTTATAAAGTCGACGGATTTTCCTTTTACTAGAAATTTCATTGTTGTCAGTATTGACATGTAGAATGGGACTCTCTCTTTGTCCTCGTCCGATTAATCCACTTTTTTAAAGATCTCGAAAACTTTGAATTTTAATTGAAGAATTTGATTATTCAATATTCGATTGGAGTGGATTCACAATAATGAAAAAAAAAAAATATGATATGAGTTTTTTATTTCATAATCATTATCATTTCTAATTTCATTTTTAAAAAAGATAAAGAACCTATATTATAATTAGAATATAATATGAGTTCTGTGATTAATCGTTTGCTATGTCAGTATCTATACGTGTTTATTAAATGTATAAGGTATAAAACCCCTCTTTCTCTAATTTAGAACTAGAAGGAATTCCACTAACAACACAACGTAATTAACTCGATTCGTTAGAACAGCTTCCATTGAGTCTCTGCACCTATCCTTTTCCTTTGTATTCTAGTTCGAGAACCCCTTGTTTTCTCAAAACACGGATTTGGCTCAGGATTGCCCTTTTTTAATTCCAGGGTTTCTCTGAATTTGGAAGTTACCACTTAGCAGGTTTCCATACCAAGGCTCAATACAAATCAAGTCCGTAGCGTCTACCGATTTCGCCATATCCCCATTTCCCTCTTCTTTGAGACCAGGATTCCTTGTGTAATTTCATCCATCTCTTAGTTTTTTTTTTGAATCATTGAGTTCATCACTCAACGTAGTCTAGCAGTTCAGTTCGACTCTATTTGAGAGACCTCGCTTGCTTATTGCAATTCAGAATTGATTGATTCTATCCTTGATGTATTTGGCAATTCAATCCGAATCAATATATCCAAAAGTTTTTATCTCCCCCACCTCCGTCTTACTTTTTTATAGTATTCAAAATTATACTATAACGCTTGATATTTATTCTTTTTTTCTTAATCAGAATTAGCAATTTTTATTTACTCTGACTCTATGTTCCCCTTAGTGAAATATTAATCCTCAAATTATTAACAAATAATAAAGTCTATAATGATCGAATGAAAATACCAATAAATTCTATAATTTTATTTTTAATATCCTATAGTTAAGCATATCAAGCTAACTTTATCTTTAAGAAGTTTTAGTATTTTTTTTATTTTTATAAGTATAACTACCTATTTCTATTTGTTACACTATTTCCGTTATGTAAGCCCACTTAGCTCAGAGGTTAGAGCATCGCATTTGTAATGCGAGGGTCATCGGTTCAAATCCGATAGTCGGCTTTTTTTTCTCTATCGATGTTCTACGAACAAGAATCTCTTTTTTTCCGAATTAAATGGAGAATCCAGGATCTTTTATGTTTTTTACCTTACAATTTTGCTAGATACAAAACAATAAAATAAATAATATATATACAAAAAAAAAAGATTTTGATGAAATTCCATTTTTTGGGGTACTTTAGTTGATTTTACTCTGTTTATCCTGTAGTTTAATTCAGTTTTAATTTCGATGTATTCTGTAATGTAAATACAATGAAATTAATTGTGTAAAATGAAATTTCAATAAAATAAAAAAAGGAGTCTTCATGTCCCGTTATCGAGGACCTCGTTTAAAAAAAATACGCCGTCTGGGAGCTTTACCAGGACTCACTAGAAAAACACCTAAATCCGGAAGTAATCTTAAAAAAAAATTCAATTCTGGGAAAAAGGAGCAATATCGTATTCGTCTTCAAGAAAAACAGAAATTGCGTTTTCATTATGGTCTGACAGAACGACAATTACTTAGATATGTACATATCGCTGGAAAAGCAAAAAGGTCAACAGGCCAGGTTTTACTACAATTACTTGAAATGCGTTTGGATAATATCCTTTTTCGATTGGGTATGGCTTCAACCATTCCTGGGGCCCGCCAATTAGTCAACCATAGACATATTTTAGTTAATGGTCGTATAGTCAATATACCAAGTTTTCGTTGCAAACCCCGAGATATTATTACTACGAAAGATAACCAAAGATCAAAAGGTCTGGTTCAAAATTATATTGCTTCATCGGACCCGGGGAAATTGCCAAAGCATTTGGCGATTGACACGTTGGAATATAAAGGACTAGTAAATAAAATCCTAGATAGGAAGTGGGTCGGTCTCAAAATAAATGAGTTGTTAGTTGTAGAATATTACTCTCGTCAGACTTGAACTTAACGAAAAAAGGAAAGGTTCATAGAATTTTCTTCCCCTTCCCCTTTCCCCGAACTAAATCGCCCTAAGACCATTACCATTAATTTGTATTTTCCCATCAACTAGCTAAAATTGATTAACCCTAGGATTAGGATCCTTTTTTCTTTTTTCCTCTATGTGTATTTTACATACCACAGTAATTTGCTATAGAGAATTTCTAATTTCTATTAAATCAAAATAAGATAATATAAGATATTATATTATTGCTGGAAAAAATTGTTATTTGATTTGATACATTGTGATCCTTAACGTTGATGAATTAAGAAAAACGGAAAGAGAGGGATTCGAACCCTCGGTAAACAAAAGTCTACATAGCAGTTCCAATGCTACGCCTTGAACCGCTCGGCCATCTCTCCTACATAACTTATTATGGAAAATAAACTGAGTGAATAGCGAGTTTTCTTATTCCTGCAGTACAGGTACAACCGCAACCACTCGGGGGTTCCATAGTTCTATTGGAAAAATTCCTTTTGATCTAAGTGGAAGGATACAGGATTTTTTACTAGAAATTGCGCTCGCTATAAAATAAAAGTTTTAATTTGGGTTTTCCCGCAACTAAAGAAAAAGAAAATGGAAGAATTCTTCTTATTGCATAATAAAATAAAGAAACCTTAGAATTCCGTTTGCATAAGATACGCTACACCATACTATCGAAATCAAAAATAGGGTATGAGACAATTAATAACTTTGAAAACACGAAATAGTTGATAACATAAGTTGTTGTTCAGAAATAGGAAAGTGGAATGAAATCCAGTCTTAGTCAAATATTTCATATCTCTTCGTGTCCAAGCAGAAGGAAAAGGATACAATTTGAGCTGAGCGGAAAATCCATATCTCTCTTATCCATTTAAAGCATATGGATTTAGAGTAGAGCATATGGATCAATCTATTTATAATTATAAGAATCGAATGTGTTTGTTTTTATGTTATTTTGTGAAGGAATGAAAACAATTCTATATAGAATGGGTTGGGAATTATGCCTAGATCCCGTGGAAATGGAAATTTCATTGATAAGACCTCCTCAATTGTAGCCAATATTTTATTGCGAATAATTCCGACAACCTCAGGAGAAAAAAAGGCATTTACTTATTATAGAGATGGTGCGATTTGACTCTTTTTTTTGCTTTTTTTTAGCCCTACCTATACCTCAGTCTTACGAAAAAGAGAGGGGGGTTGGCATAGAGAGAACCAAATTTGTAAAGCAAACAAACCCACGCTTCGGGAAGGTGAGGCGAACTAACAATTCCTTCCGTCGTGTATCCTCGATTGATGCGGCTTCAGATACTTCAATTGTAGATTTGAGTATTGAGCGAAAGGTTACACCTACAGGATATGGTATGGTATGGATTACAGGCCAATCCTACTCTATTAGTATCCGTAGGCAGCATAGGGGAGAAAAGCACTACACCTAGAAATAGGAATCAACAAGAGAAAAACTTTGTTAGAAATTACCCCTTTCCTGATCGGTATCAGGGCTGGGAAGAATGGTTGGGATAACAAACAACCATCAGGTTTGTACTTTGGATACCCCTATAACCATCAAAGATCGTTGAAGTAGCTAATTCCTCTAAATAGGAGGCGTTGAGAACAAAGAAATTATTGGAGCTATCGTTTTCCTCTAGCATTAATAGAATTCATTGGTGTTAAGAAAAACCTCTTGTGGGAAGGTTGGCTAGAGATTTCTTGGAAAAATACCAGCCCCTTTCGGTTCATAATGAGACGGGACTAATTCTATTTTGATTCTATAGATTATTTCGCTTAGTACTATTATGTACAGAAGGGAGGAGCCGTATGAGATGAAAACCTCATGTACGGTTTTGGAACGGAGATTTTTTGAATAGAATGAACGACCGTAACGGATGTTGGCTCAATCCGAAGGAAATTATGCGGAAGCTTTGCAAAATTATTATGAAGCTACGCGACTAGAAATCGATCCCTATGATCGAAGTTATATACTCTATAACATAGGCCTTATACACACAAGCAATGGAGAGCATACAAAGGCTTTGGAATATTATTTCCGGGCACTAGAACGAAACCCCTTCTTACCGCAAGCTTTTAATAATATGGCCGTGATCTGTCATTACGTGCGACTATCTCCACTATAGAAAGAAAAAAAAAAAAGAGAGGATCAAATTTTCTAGTAAATACTAGAAAAAAAGGGCTTTCTACATAGGGATCGTAAAAACAACGATTTTTCCCTATCAGCTGTAGGAAGGAAGGACACTTCACGAGAATCAAAAAACGAAGAAAGTATGGCCTATACTACTACTCTATGGATAAAGTTTCTCAAATTGATAGAGAAAGCACCGTAAAGATCAATTAGTGAGCGACTGGGTCGATACAACTAAAAAAAACTGCTTACTTATCCCATGATATGGGGCAAAATTTAGGAATCCGCTTATGTAATAGAGCCGATCCACTAAGGGATTAAGCAGCGGTGTAGTATCAGATCCCAAAGATAGTAAGTTCTTTTTTCTTTCTTATGGAAAAAAGTCTTTTTCAAGGATTCTATAGAGATTTCATATATGAAACCGGGATAGTTACCTCTCAGAAAATTTGAACGAAGGCTCTATATCTATCTATGCTTCATTCTTCTGAAGGTGGGAAAAAAGATCAAACTGATTATTGATAAAAATTAGGGTTTGAAACTTAGGTAATTAATTTCTTCTGCTTAACCCAAGAACAAATTGGATCGATTTTTGATAAATCGAATTCAGTTAAGATAGGGGAAATTCAGATAGCAATTTCTGAGCCGTATGAGGTAGGAAACTCTCAAGTACGGTTCTAAGGGAAGGAACTTCCTATTCCGACCGAGGAGAACAGGCCATTCTACAGGGTGATTCGGAAATTGCGGAAGCTTGGTTTGATCAAGCTGCTGAATATTGGAAACAAGCTATAGCGCTTACTCCGGGAAATTATATTGAAGCACAGAACTGGTTGAAGATTACGAAGCGCTTTGAATTTGAATAAGACCATGCTCCTTCTTTTTCATAAAATGGGTGGTTTGGTTGTTGATCCATTAATCAAATAAATTAGGTCGTAAGATCGAATCAAGAATTTCATTATATCCATTTCTTATACCTTCTATTTTATATGATATTTCATAAGAATAAACCATAGGGATAGGGTCTAGAATAGAAGTAATAAAGTGAATAAAAAGAGGGGGCAATCTAAATATTGCTAATATATTAGGACCATCTTATTAATAATTCTAATGAGTTATCTTGGAATTTAGAATCAAATAAAAAACCCTATATTATGCTCAAGGAAAGTAGATATAGATAGGAGCTTATGCCCTCAAAAAAAATACACTAGTTTCTTAAATTAAAAATAAAAAAGATTTTTTTCTTACGTCGAGAAATATTTGTTTTTCAAGATAAACAATGTCCGTTAGGCACCTAATCTTTATGTCATAATAGACCCGAACACTTGCCTCGGATTGACTTCAATATATAATTGCTCCAGTGAATAACTAAAAAAAAAATAGAAGGATGGTAGATAGTAAAGAAAAGAACTAATCACAATATCTATCTTTCAAAATCTATCTTTCAAAATCTATCTTTCAAAATATATATCTTTCAAAGATTCACTAAAAAGACAGTTGGCGGGTCTCTTTGTATGTCTTGTCCGGAAAGAGGAGGACTTAATGATTATTCGTTCGCCGGAACCAGAAGTAAAAATTGTTGTGGATAGGGATCCTGTAAAAACATCTTTTGAGGAATGGGCCAGACCCGGCCATTTCTCAAGAACACTAGCTAAGGGCCCTGATACTACCACTTGGATCTGGAACCTACATGCTGATGCTCACGATTTCGATAGTCATACTGGTGATTTGGAGGAGATTTCTCGAAAAGTCTTTAGTGCTCATTTCGGGCAACTTTCCATTATCTTTCTTTGGTTGAGTGGCATGTACTTTCATGGCGCCCGTTTTTCCAATTATGAAGCATGGCTAAGTGATCCTACTCACATTGGACCCAGTGCTCAGGTAGTTTGGCCTATAGTAGGGCAAGAAATATTGAATGGTGATGTAGGCGGGGGTTTCCGAGGAATCCAAATAACCTCTGGTTTTTTTCAGCTTTGGCGAGCATCTGGAATAACTAGTGAATTACAACTCTATTGTACTGCAATTGGTGCATTGATTTTTGCAGCGTTAATGCTTTTTGCTGGTTGGTTCCATTATCACAAAGCCGCTCCCAAATTGGCCTGGTTCCAAGATGTAGAATCCATGTTGAATCACCACTTAGCGGGATTATTAGGACTTGGGTCTCTTTCTTGGGCGGGGCACCAAATTCATGTATCTTTACCAATTAACCAATTTCTTGACGCTGGGGTGGATCCTAAAGAGATACCACTTCCTCATGAATTTATCTTGAATCGGGACCTTTTGGCTCAACTTTATCCTAGTTTTGCCGAAGGAGCAACCCCTTTTTTCACTTTAAATTGGTCCAAATACGCAGAATTTCTGACTTTTCGCGGAGGACTAGATCCAGTAACCGGTGGTCTCTGGCTGACCGATATTGCGCACCATCATTTAGCTATTGCTATTCTTTTCCTAATCGCAGGTCATATGTATAGGACCAATTGGGGTATTGGCCATGGACTTAAAGATATTTTGGAGGCTCACAAGGGCCCATTTACAGGACAAGGCCATAAGGGTCTTTATGAAATCTTAACAACGTCATGGCATGCTCAATTATCTCTTAACCTAGCTATGCTAGGCTCTACAACCATTGTTGTAGCTCATCATATGTATTCTATGCCTCCCTATCCATACCTAGCTACTGACTATGGTACACAACTTTCCTTGTTCACACACCACATGTGGATTGGCGGATTTCTAATAGTCGGTGCTGCTGCACATGCAGCAATTTTTATGGTAAGAGACTATGATCCAACTACTCGATACAACGATCTATTAGATCGCGTCCTTAGACACCGCGATGCAATCATATCCCACCTTAACTGGGTATGTATATTTCTAGGTTTTCACAGTTTTGGCTTGTACATTCATAATGATACCATGAGTGCTTTAGGCCGTCCACAAGATATGTTTTCGGATACTGCCATACAATTACAACCTATCTTTGCTCAATGGGTACAAAATATCCATGCTACTGCGCCTGGCGTAACAGCTCCTGGTGCAACAACAAGTACTAGCTTAACGTGGGGAGGCGGCGAGTTAGTAGCAGTAGGTGGCAAAGTGGCTTTGTTACCTATTCCATTAGGAACCGCAGATTTTTTAGTCCATCACATTCATGCATTTACCATACATGTGACTGTATTAATACTTTTGAAAGGTGTTTTATTTGCTCGGAGTTCCCGTTTGATACCCGATAAAGCAAATCTAGGTTTTCGCTTTCCTTGCGATGGGCCTGGCCGAGGGGGAACATGTCAAGTATCCGCCTGGGATCATGTTTTCTTAGGTTTATTCTGGATGTACAATGCAATTTCGGTAGTCATTTTCCATTTCAGTTGGAAAATGCAGTCGGATGTTTGGGGTACTATAAGTGATCAAGGGGTGGTAACTCATATTACAGGGGGAAACTTTGCACAGAGTTCCATTACGATTAATGGGTGGCTTCGAGATTTCTTGTGGGCACAGGCATCGCAAGTCATTCAGTCTTATGGTTCTTCATTATCTGCATATGGTCTTTTTTTCTTAGGTGCTCATTTTGTCTGGGCCTTCAGTTTAATGTTTTTATTCAGCGGCCGTGGTTATTGGCAAGAACTCATTGAATCTATCGTTTGGGCTCATAACAAATTAAAAGTTGCTCCTGCTACTCAGCCTAGAGCCTTGAGCATTATACAAGGACGCGCTGTAGGAGTAACCCATTACCTTCTGGGTGGAATTGCCACGACATGGGCATTCTTCTTAGCGAGAATTATTGCAGTAGGATAGTGGCTAGGAGGATTTGAAAGGCATTATGGAATTAAGATTTCCCAGGTTTAGCCAAGGCTTAGCTCAGGACCCCACTACTCGTCGTATTTGGTTTGGTATTGCTACCGCACATGATTTCGAAAGTCATGATGATATTACTGAAGAACGTCTTTATCAGAACATTTTTGCTTCTCACTTTGGGCAATTAGCAATAATCTTTCTATGGACGTCCGGAAATCTGTTTCATGTAGCTTGGCAAGGAAATTTTGAATCATGGATACAGGATCCTTTACACGTAAGACCTATTGCTCATGCGATTTGGGATCCTCATTTTGGTCAACCCGCTGTGGAAGCCTTTACTCGAGGAGGTGCTGCTGGTCCAGTGAATATTGCTTATTCTGGAGTTTATCAGTGGTGGTATACAATAGGATTACGCACCAATGAGGATCTTTATACTGGAGCTCTTTTTCTATTATTTCTTTCTACGCTGTCCTTAATAGCGGGTTGGTTACATCTACAACCCAAATGGAAACCAAGCCTTTCGTGGTTCAAAAACGCGGAATCTCGTCTCAATCATCATTTGTCAGGACTTTTCGGGGTAAGTTCTTTGGCTTGGACAGGACATTTAGTTCATGTTGCTATTCCCGCATCCAGGGGGGAGTACGTTCGATGGAATAATTTCTTAGATGTATTACCCTATCCCCAGGGGTTGGGACCCCTTTTGACGGGTCAATGGAATCTTTATGCCCAAAACCCTGATTCGAGTAATCATTTATTTGGTACCGCTCAAGGAGCGGGAACTGCCATTCTAACTCTTCTTGGGGGATTCCATCCACAAACACAAAGTTTGTGGCTGACCGATATGGCTCACCATCATTTAGCTATTGCATTTATTTTTCTCATTGCCGGTCACATGTATCGAACTAACTTCGGAATTGGGCACAGTATTAAAGATCTTTTAGAAGCGCATACTCCTCCGGGGGGTCGATTAGGGCGTGGGCATAAGGGCCTTTATGACACAATCAACAATTCGATTCATTTTCAGTTAGGTCTTGCTCTAGCTTCTTTAGGGGTTATTACTTCCTTAGTAGCTCAACATATGTACTCTTTACCTCCTTATGCATTCATAGCACAAGACTTTACTACTCAAGCTGCTTTATATACTCATCACCAATATATTGCAGGGTTCATCATGACAGGGGCTTTTGCTCATGGAGCTATTTTTTTCATTAGGGATTACAATCCGGAACAGAATGAGGATAATGTATTGGCAAGAATGTTAGACCATAAAGAAGCTATCATATCTCATTTAAGTTGGGCTAGCCTCTTTCTAGGATTCCATACCTTGGGCCTTTATGTTCATAACGACGTCATGCTTGCTTTTGGTACTCCAGAAAAGCAAATCTTGATCGAACCTATATTTGCCCAATGGATACAATCTGCTCATGGCAAGACGACATATGGGTTCGATATACTCTTATCTTCAACGAATGGCCCCGCTTTCAATGCGGGTCGAAGCCTATGGTTGCCCGGATGGTTGAATGCTGTTAATGAGAATAGTAATTCGCTTTTCTTAACAATAGGACCTGGGGATTTCTTGGTTCATCATGCTATTGCTCTAGGTTTGCATACAACTACATTGATTTTAGTAAAGGGCGCTTTAGATGCACGCGGTTCCAAATTAATGCCAGATAAAAAGGATTTTGGATATAGTTTTCCTTGTGACGGCCCAGGGCGCGGCGGTACTTGTGATATTTCTGCTTGGGACGCATTTTATTTGGCAGTTTTCTGGATGTTAAATACCATTGGGTGGGTTACTTTTTATTGGCATTGGAAACATATCACATTATGGCAGGGCAACGTTTCACAATTTAATGAATCCTCCACTTATTTGATGGGATGGTTAAGAGATTACCTATGGTTAAACTCTTCACAACTTATCAATGGATATAATCCTTTTGGGATGAATAGTTTATCGGTATGGGCGTGGATGTTCTTATTTGGACATCTTGTTTGGGCTACTGGATTTATGTTCTTAATTTCCTGGCGGGGGTATTGGCAGGAATTAATTGAGACTTTAGCATGGGCTCATGAACGCACACCTTTAGCTAATTTAATTCGCTGGAGAGATAAGCCCGTGGCTCTTTCCATTGTGCAAGCAAGATTGGTTGGATTAGCTCACTTTTCCGTGGGTTATATATTCACTTATGCAGCTTTCTTGATTGCCTCAACATCAGGCAAGTTTGGTTAATTTAGTTTGTTTTTTTGTACTGTATCAGCACCTAGTTCATTACTCTTGATAGAGAGGGAGGATCTGCCTTTTTAGATTTCTTTTTCTATTTATTTTTCCATCTAGGATTAGAACCGTATACTTGGTAATAATAGCAACGACACATTATGGCAAAAAAAAGTTTGATTCAGAGGGAGAAGAAGCGGCAGAAATTAGAACAGAAATATCATTTGATTCGTCAATCTTTAAAAAAAAAGATAAGAAGCAAAGTTTCTCCCTTGAGTTTGAGTGAAAAAACGAAAATGCGAGAAAAATTGCAATCCCTACCGCGTAATAGTGCACCTACACGCCTTCATCGACGTTGTTTTTTGACCGGAAGACCTAGAGCTAACTATCGACATTTTGGGCTATCCGGACACGTACTTCGAGAAATGGTTTATGAATGTTTGTTACCGGGTGCAACAAGATCCAGTTGGTAAGGATAAAATACCCTTTCGTATTTGTATGGATTTCTGGAATTGATAATCATAGAGGAGCCCTCTTTACCATTCTGTATAAATGGACTATTCTATTTGTATAGATATTGGTAGAGGGGCGTATCCAACCCTCTTTTATCCACTAGTTACCCCTCTTTAGTTTAAGAGTATAGAGCAGTTTGGTAGCTCATAAGGCTCATAACCTTGGGGTTGCGGGTTCGATTCCCACTACCGCCTCCATACTCCTTCTTTATGATATATGCATGATATAATATATACATCATGCATTTGTATCTGGATTTTTTGATTTCCTAAAAGAGTTTTGGTCTAACAGTTTTTTCTCGGAAGAAGCAAAAAAATAAAAGAAAGAATAAAATATGAAAGAAAAGCGTCCATTGTCTAATGGATAGGACAGAGGTCTTCTAAACCTTTGGTATAGGTTCAAATCCTATTGGACGCAATCTTATTTCTATCTATTCTTTAAATAACTATACTAAACTAAAAACAAAGAAAACTTTTTTGCATGATTCAAATGAAAAAGCTTTCTCAACGATTCCTATTCTACTAACAAGAGTAGACATGCAAAATTTATTTGTTACTGAAGAGAAAACCGTTCCAGCTGTTCCTGAATAGCTTCCTTCAAAAGGATTTCCGCTTGCTCGGTGAATGTCTTGCTAGAAGATATAATTTCTTGGAATTGAGGTTTAGTATCTTTTAGATGTTTACGTAACTCATCCAGAAATTTATTTACCTGTTCAATTTCTAACGAATCAAGATATCCTCTTGTTCCGGTATAAATAGTAGCTATCTGCTCTTCCACTGGGAGAGGATTTGCCTGGGATTGTTTAAGCAATTCCCTTAATCGTCGACCCCTTGCCAATTGATTCTGACTTGTTTTATCGAGAGCAGAGGCGAATTGTGCAAAGGCTTGTAACTCTGCGAATTGCGCTAGTTCCAATTTTGATTTGCCAGCTACTTGTTTCATGGCTTTAATTTGAGCCGCGGATCCTACTCTGGAAACAGAAATACCCACATTAATAGCGGGTCGAATTCCGGCATTGAATAGATCCGCAGATAAGAATATTTGTCCATCTGTAATGGAGATTACATTAGTAGGAATATAGGCGGAAACGTCTCCAGATTGAGTCTCAACTATTGGTAAAGCGGTCATACTTCCTTCGCCTAAAAGAGAATTTAATTTAGCGGCTCTTTCTAAAAGGCGTGAATGCAAATAAAAAACATCCCCTGGATAAGCCTCACGTCCGGGAGGTCTTCTTAATAGAAGGGACATTTGGCGATAAGCTTGTGCCTGTTTGGAGAGATCATCATAAATTATTAAAGTATGCCGTTCGCGGTACATAAAATACTCAGCCAGGGCTGCTCCCGTATAAGGAGCGAGGTATTGTAATGTAGCAGGTGAATCCGCCATTTCAGCTACTACAATAGTGTATTCCATGGCCCCCTCCTCATGGAAAGTAGTTACTACTTGAGCTACGGAGGATGCTCTTTGACCGATAGCTACATAAACACATATTACACCTTGCCCTTTTTGATTGAGAATTGTATCTGTGGCTACTGCTGTTTTGCCAGTCTGTCTGTCCCCAATAATTAACTCTCGCTGACCGCGCCCTATAGGGATCATCGAATCGATAGCAATAAGCCCTGTTTGAAGAGGTTCGTATACGGAACGCCTGGAAATTATACTTGGAGCAGGAGATTCAATTAAGCGAGATTCGGAAGCTATAATTTCGCCTTTCCCATCAATAGGTTTAGCCAGAGCATTTACAACACGACCCAAGTAAGCCTCACTCACGGGTATCTGAGCAATTCTTCCTGTTGCTTTTACAAAACTTCCCTCTTGTATCATCAACCCATCGCCCATTAATACAATCCCAACATTTTTGGATTCCAAATTCAGAGCAATACCCCTAGTACCTTCTGCAAATTCGACTAATTCACCTGACATTATTTCACCAAGACCTATAATACGAGCAATCCCATCCCCCACTTGAACTACGCGACCTATATTCTCAATCCCTACTTTCCTATTATATTGTTCAATACGTTCGCGGAGAATTTTATGAATTTCGTCGACTCGAAGGGTTGCCATTAGTGTTTCTTGACTCTTTTTTCGGAAGCAAGGGGAAAAATAATGCCTAAATTCTAAACGAAAGTAGAAGTTCAAGGCCTAATTAATTTAATTATTTCTTCCATTCCAGGGACCCGAGAATGCCAATATTAGCACGAATCGTACGGAAATGTAACTCGGTATTCAAACAACTATTCAGAGTTCCTAGAGCTCCTTGTACGGCCTGTTGGAAAACCCGCTGTCGGACCTGATTCATTGCCCTTTGTTTTTCAAAATAAAGGGTTTCGTTTTTAGACTTTTCCAATTGTTCCAAACTAATAGAAGTAGCATTAATCAAATTTGCTTTTTCTCGTTCTATCTCAGAGTATCCATTCATTCGATACTCATCCGCTTCTAGTTCGACTTTCTGTAATCGAATCCGAGCTTTTTCGAGTTGCTCAATGGTCCCTCTACGCAATTCTTCTGAATTTCGAATAGTACTCAAGATCCTCTGTTTTCGATTATCTAATAAATCTTTTAATGAAAGTAGATTATTTTGTAAGTTTACAACTTTTATGATCTCTTCCCGAACCAAACATGAATCTTTCGATTCATTTGGCTCTCACGCTCCTTTTTTTTTTTCTATAGCTATTTCCATATCTTTTTTTTAAGTAATGAGCCTATCCTCTATCTTCTTTTTTATGTTTATATTTCAATATACCGAAACCTATATAAGACTAGATAAATATTAAGAGGACTCTTCCGCCTAGATAAAAATATATCATGGTCAGCAAAGTTGTTTCTTTATTTTTATTTGCCCTCTAGTTAATAATTTCAATTTCATTAAGAAAAACTAACTAAATAAATGGAAAATGAAAATTAATAGAATTCTTTTTTATTTTTTTTTTCTTCAAATCCAAAAAATTTCTCTTTTTTATACATAGGTCGTCGATTCGGCATTGGTTAAAAAAGGGCAGGGTGCCCCCTTTTTTTTCTAGTAAATAGTTCAAACCATTTTATCGATATGAGTGTTCTATATCAGATAAATTTTACATTAGCTATTTCCCGTTTAAATTGGTACTAATACTAATATAGTTGTAGAAAGAGTACCTCTTTTTGCCTGGACTTCAAGCAGTTTAGCTTTAACCGTGTTAATGGTCTCACATTCTTGGTTTATAGAGAATCAAAGTTGATTTACCAATGAGTCGCGAAATGCTATGGTTCTTCCATATGATTTCTGAATTTATTCAGAAGTAATTCGTCGAGATCGTGCACCCTTTTCTTATTTATCCGAAAAATACTAAAAAATATTATAAAGTGCAGCCGGATAGATCCAATCTATTCTTGAAATAGACAACTCGCACACACTCCCTTTCCAAAAAAAATCAAAACACCAACCACTACAGTTAGATTTATTAGATTTGTTGCTAAAATATCGGTATTAAGCCCGAAACTGCCAGCGGATGGCCAGTGAGCTAAAAAAACGAAAGAATGGGTTACATTTTTCATATGCTCTCCTCTTATAGATAGGACGAACAAAGAACAAAGTTTTTCGATCACTTACTTCGCTCGCCCTTTTTTGATCGGTTTTTTTAATGCAAATAGATTCAATCTAGTAATTTCTTTTAGATTAAGTCTTACGTCTTGTTTGACCGGTGAAAGACTTCCTTTGTTGAAATGTTCTGTTCCCAAAATTCCTAAAATAAAAGGAAAAAACTTTCCACTTTCCTAAACTAAGGACGGGAAATAAGAAGGTGAGCATATCTTCTAAATTAATAATACTCAACTCAGCCCTTCCTAGAATGGGGTATTATCTGTCCCGATAAATAGATAATTCCAGGAGTAATAAATAGGAGTAAATTAAATAAAGTATTGATATAATTGGAATTGTGGAAGCAAATACCAATTTACTAAAAAAAGAAAAAAGTATCTAATCGAAATCGAAAGAATTTTTTTTTTAAGATTAAACAAAAGGGTTCGCAAATAAAAGCGCTAGTGCCACAACTAGTCCATAAATTGTTAAAGCTTCCATAAAAGCTAGACTAAGCAATAAAGTACCTCGTATTTTACCTTCTGCTTCTGGCTGTCTCGCAATACCTTCTACAGCTTGTCCTGCAGCAGTACCTTGACCAACTCCAGGTCCAATAGAAGCAAGCCCTACGGCCAATCCAGCAGCAATAACAGAAGCAGCAGCAATTAGTGGATTCATGGTGAGTAGTTCCTCGTGTCAAAAAAAAGAAATGGTTAAGGATACAATCAACCAATAAATTCTTACTTCTAAGCTCTATTGGGGAGAAGTAAAGTAACTAAAAAGTACAAATTGAAATCAAATTGAAATGATAATGTGAATTGTCCGAACTACATAGAAGGGAATTCCATATCCATATATCGGATTAGATAATGAATCTAACCTAGGAATATATAATATAATATCCTATATATATACATTTGTTTCTTCTATTTTGTTTGCATATTTTCTCATTTTCTATTGAATCGGATTCTAAAATCATTGCTTAAAGTGGAAACCTGCATAAAAGAGGACTCCACTTATAGACATTAAGGATATTATAGTATAGATCTAGCCTGACTCCACCCTCCTTAATGCATATATACTTTGAAAATTCCATAATATAGTCTATTCTATTCTCTCTCCTACAACTCTAGGCTATATATTCATACGCATTTCTAACTATTTTTTTGCAACCAAGCAGATTATCTGGAACCATGCATGAATTGAGCTAAGCTGCAAAAAAAAAAAATACTATTTCCAAAAAGAGTCAATTCAATGATGACCCTCCATGGATTCACCTATATAGGCTGCGGCTAATGTTGCAAAAATAAGAGCTTGAATACCGCTTGTAAATAATCCAAGAAACATGACCGGTATAGGGATTACTAAGGGGACTAAAGAAACAAGAACAACAACGACTAATTCATCCGCCAATATATTCCCGAAAAGTCGAAAGCTAAGCGATAATGGTTTTGTGAAATCTTCTAGGATGTTAATTGGTAAAAGGATTGGAGTTGGTTTAATATATTTCTCGAAATAGCTCAATCCTTTTTTGCTAAGACCAGCATAAAAATATGCCGCTGACGTGAGTAAAGCTAAAGCAACAGTAGTATTTATATCATTCGTGGGCGCTGCTAATTCCCCATGGGGTAACTCTATAATTTTCCAAGGTAAAAGAGCACCCGACCAATTCGAAACAAAAATAAAAAGGAACATAGTTCCAATAAAGGGAACCCAGGGACCATATTCTTCTCCAATCTGAGTTTTGCTCAAGTCTCGAATAAACTCAAGGACATATTCAAAAAAATTCTGACCGTCGGTCGGGATGGTTTGTGGATTCCGAACAGCTATGACAACTGAACCTAGCAAGATAGTAATTACGACCCAAGAAGTGATGAGTACTTGGGCATGAATTTGGAAACCTCCTATTTGCCAATAGAAGTGTTGGCCTACTTCTACACCCGATATATCGTATAACCCCTTGAGTGTTTTAATGGAACAAGGTATAATATTCATATTGTCCTCTGATAAAAATTGAACTTCAAAAAAGGAATTCTTTTGATTCAACCATCTCTTTCTCAACTCAGCAACTTGAAGTATTAATCTTATATTTAGGATACCAAGAAAGCACATCAGATCATAATATATATCAATACCCTCTAATATATATCAATATTCCCCTTCTTTTTTCTATGCAAAAAAAATTCTATGCAAAAAAAAAGATATAGTAAAGTAAGTGATTCCATAAATTTACGCAGTTGCCCAAGAATTCACTATATATTCTTAATCAACGATTTCTTATATAGAGAGAACGGCCCTCACAAATTGAAAATACTAATTTGTTAAGAATCAATCGAATTGAAGTCATAGTGTCATCGTTGGCTGGAATCGATATATTCGCGAGATCCGGGTCACAATTTGTATCGACTAAAGAAATAGTAGGAATCCCCAAAATGGCACATTCCCGAAGAGCTATATACTCTTTTTGCTGATCAAGGACGATCACAATGTCTGGCAATCTCGTCATATATTTGATCCCGCCGAGATACCTTTGCAAAGTAGATAATTTTCTCTTCAAGATTGCCACATCTCTTTTTGGGAGATGGTGGAATTTTCCCATTTTTTCTTCTGCTCTTAAGTCTCTAAATTGAGAAAGTCTAGTTTTCGTAATCGACCAATTCGTTAACATACCACTGAACCACTTTTTATTAACATAATGACAACGAGCCCTTATTGCAGCTGATGCTACTAAATCTGTTGCTCTTTTTTTGGTACCAACAATTAAGAAACTTTTTCCCTGACTTGCTGCATCAAAAACTAAATCACAAGCTTCTGATAAAAAACGAGCCGTTCTAGCGAGATTTATAATATGAGTACCTTTACGCTTTGCCGAAATGTAAGGGGCCATTTTAGGATTCCATTTCTTAATACCATGACCAAAATGAACTCCTGCTTCTATCATCTCTTTCAAATTAATGTTCCAATATCTTCTTGTCATTTTTTCCACACTTCCTTTTTTTTAATCCTACCATTCCATTACGGAATTTAGTTCTTTTTGAAGATTAAGAAAGATCCGAAATAGCTTGAAATAAATAATAATTGTTCCGAGAGAACCTTGTACTAAGATAAGAGTTGGCCATTGATACATGGTATAAACATAACCACCTTAATGAATTAACTGACTTGTTTTACTTATTAAAATAAAAATCTTAAAAATCTAAAATTTGACCTGTTAGTGTTCTAAGTTCAAAAGTCTAGTAAAGTAAAAAATATTTTTATGGGGGTTCTTATGTCTCATAAAAATTGTTTGTTACGTCAGAATCTGAAGAAACTAATTCTGTATGGAGAAACAAAAAATCTCTCATTTCCGACGCGAATAGATTTTTTTTTTTTATTTCGAAATAAAGGTTCTTGTCTTGTGGGGAACGATGCACAAATTTTTGGAATCCGGTACCAACAGGTATAATCCCCCCCAGAACTACGTTTTCTTTCAAGCCTTTCAACCAATCAATGCGACCTCGTAGGGCAGCTTTTGCTAAAACTCGAGCAGTTTCTTGAAAACTTGCTTCAGATATGAAACTTTGGGTATTCAGGGAAGCCCTTGTTATTCCCAATAAGATTGCCCGATAATAGATCGATTCATCCAAAGCTCGTCCTGCTCGTTCCGCTCGCAATAGTCCGATTAATTCCCCAGGCGAAAAAACATTAGACATTCCATCTTCGGAAACCCGCACTTTTGATGTTACTTGGCGTATAATAATCTCTATATGTCTATTATGGATCTGTACCCCTTGGGATCGATAAACCTTTTGGATTTTATTAACCAAAGAGATACGACTTTGGGCTATGGTTAGCTCAGCTCCAATCAAGAATCCCCAAGGGACCCCAAGAATTCTTGGTATACGCTCATTCCAATCCTCAATTCTCCTTTCGAGATTCGGGGATAATGAATCAATTGAACGCGCTTCAAAGATTTGTTCCACTTTTGGAAGACCTTGCGTTATGTCACTAGATCTCGATTTTTCATATATAAACGTAACTAACCTATCTCCCTTGTAAAGGATTTCTCCATAATGACCATTAACAGTTGCTCCTGTAGTGGCCAAATAAGGTTTAGCTGCTCTTATAACAAAGGAATTCATATTTACAATGAAAATTTGACCGGATTTTTTTATGTGCGATTTAAATAGACATACATTTTCACAAATAAATTGTCCAAGGTGAATTATTGCCAATGTCTCTTCCCAAGAATCATGATGGACAAAGTGACAATTCAAAAGGAATGGATCCAACATTATGTTACTATCGAAATTAGAAATCCTTTTATTTTCATCTATTAAAGAGTATTTAAGTTCTTGAAGTACTTGGAAGGTTTGTTTTAAATTGTCAACGAACAAATATTTTTTTAACAGGATTTTATTATGCGTTAGTAAATAGTAAGATGAAGAAAAATGCGATATACTAGCTACAATAGCGCCTAAGGGCCCAAAAATTTCTCGAATAGGAATTCTAGGATTCCATTCTTTTATCGCATTGGGATGTTTTGAATTCTTGAATAAACCAATTCGAGAACAGTTGGATGCCGACAAAATCATCAAAGAGTGGTATTCTTTATTTCGATTCAACAAAGTGCCAATAGCTTCTGGATGTTGGCTAAGTGATTCAATCTTCGCCTTGGAATAAAAAGAATTGATATTGGCGCGATCTAACCTATTATGGGGAATCGGTCCTGCACTTGTCCTACCATACCTTTTTCGTGTATACGAAATAGTGGACTTGACTAACTCAATTCTTAGGAAATCGCGAATAAGATCATTTGCTCTTACCTCAACAAGGGAAGCACCAGCCTTTTCTTTTTCTTCTTGTTCCCAATTCACTACTAAGCAAGTTCTAACAAATTGACTATTTGTGTGATAAATTCTTTGAGTTAACTTGCTATTTTCATGAGAAATAAAATTGACAAGTCGAATTTGGAGATTATTTTCTTCTTGCAAGAGATCCTGCGGGAAAAGTGTTGCTAAATTTCTTCCTTCGTCCATTTCATATGCCACTGTAGGGCGAACGGAAACAAAATACTTTTCCTTGCTCTTGAGAATTTTTTTCCGTTGAACATAGACCCAATTTTTCCTTTTTTTTGATTCCTTAGAATCTTTTTTTTGTCTTTCTGGCGGTATCAAACAGCCACCTAATATCTTATCCGCCTCTTCAGGAAAATGAATATCTCCGGAAAATATTTTGAGTTCCGTATGGCTTTTTTTTCTCTTCACTCGGACCAGTCCGCCTAGTCGACTTCTTGTATTTTTTGTGAGTTGTGTATTCACTCCAATAATACTATTGTCAAGTATCTTTAGGGATGAAGATCTCGGCAAGATATGAAGTTCTTGAAGAATGAAAAAAAACCGATCTACTTCTTTTTGGTATTTTAGACTAAATTCTTTTGTTCCTCGATGCTCAATCAAACCCTCTTTTTTTAAGATGGAATCTTCCTCTGGGCTCTCGTATTCGTCCTCTGAATCTTCTTCTGAGTCTTCCTCTAAAGTACCATATTTTTCCTCTGCGCTTTCCCCGGGGCTGCCATATTCGTCTTCTGAGTCTTCCTCTAGAGTTCCATATTCGTCCTCTTGGGTCCTATATTTGCTCTCTGGGCTCCCATATTCCTCTTCTGAGTCTTTCTCTAAAGTCCTATATTCGTTCTCTGGGTTCCCATATTCGTTTTCTGGGCTCCCATATTCGTCTTCTAGGGTTTCATATTCGTATTCGTCTTCTAGGATTCCATATTTAGATTCTTCTAGGGTTTCATATTCATATTCGTCCTCTCGGGTCCTGTATTCGTCTTCTAGGGTCTCATATTCCTCTTCTGAGTCTTCCGCTCGAGTCCTATATTCTTCTTCTAGGGTCCTATATCTAAATTTAACAATTCCTGAACCCTTTTTATCTTTTCTGTATCGGGGATCGTCAAAATAAGCAAAAATAGTATTTCTACGTAAAACACCCATAAGGGGGATTTCAATCGAAATCCCAAAACAGGATATTAGTTCTTTCTCTCTGTTCTTGATGATATTGTAATGGAATGACGAACCTATTTCTTCGCTTTTTCGCCAACAAATCTGAATTATCTTGAAAAATAGAAGGATAGATAAAATTCCAATGGCCATTGGACATGATTCGATCCGACGTTGAATAATCAAGAATTTCCCTATCTTTTTTACCATAAGTATTCATTTGATCTTGATCCTTGTGGAGTGAAAAAGACGCTATACTGGATCTGCACATACTTACTGACAATATCCATAAATGGCTTGTTTTTGGTAATCGGCGAAGATTACCATATTGATATTCGGGCGCATGGTAAACATCAGTACTCCAGTGCATTTCGCCGTCTGATTCAGAATAAATATGCTTTTGTACCCTTTCTTTAAAATGTAAAGTGGACGTTCCGGCACGAATCTCCGCAATTACTTGTTCGGATTTTACATATTGATCATTTTGCACTAGAATCAAGCTTTTTGAGGGAATATTCACACTATATAGAATATCTTGACTCTGAATAGTTACATGCAAGTCTATATAACATAGAAAAGCAGGCTGCCCATGACGGGTACGTGTGGGGTGAACCAAATTCTCATTGAATTTTATTTTTCCATTCGAAGGGGATCGTACAAGGTCGGCAGTACCCCCTGTGAATACTCCGCCAGTATGAAAAGTTCTTAATGTTAGTTGAGTCCCTGGCTCCCCAATTGATTGACCTGCAATAATACCTACGGCTTCTCCCAATTCGACCAGATCACTATGAGTAGGACTCCGGCCATAGCATAATTGACAGATCCAAGAAGTGCTTCGGCAAGTAAAGGGGGTTCTAATATATATTGGTTGTGCTCGAAATGGTTGTGCTCGAAAGGCAGTTATGAATCGATTGACTAATCCAATTCCAATATCTTGATTTCGCGCGGCAATGCATCGTGAACCGATATATATATCGTCTGCTAATACACGACCAATTAGTGTTTGGACAAAAAGTTTTTCCGTCATCCCATTTTGAGGACTTACAGAAATACCTCGGATAGTACCACAATCTCTTCTACGCACAATAATATGTTGAACTACTTCAACAAGTCTACGTGTAAGATATCCAGCATCTGCTGTTCGCACAGCAGTATCTACAACCCCTTTGCGGGCTCCATAGCAGGAAATTATATATTCTGTCAAAGAAAGTCCCTCGCGTAAATTGCTTTGAATAGGTAAATCAATCATTTGTCCTTGAGGGTCCGACATTAATCCTCTCATACCTACTAATTGGTGTACTTGAGATGCATTTCCTCTGGCTCCTGAAAAAGACATTAGATAGACTGGATTAGAAGGATCCGTTATCCGAAAATTTGAATTCATTTCTTGTTTCAAATATTCACTTGTCGCATACCATATCTCAACAGATTGGCGTAATTTTTCTACCGCGTGTACAGCCCCATAATAATAGTGTTTCTCCAAAAGAAAACTCTGTTGTTCCGCGTCTTGGACTAACCATCCCTTAGAGGGTATTGTTAAAAGATCCTCGATTCCTAACGAAATCGATGTAGTAGTGGCTTGATGGAAGCCCAGAGTCTTTAGTTGATCCAGTATATGGGATGTATATCCCATTCCAAAATGATCTATTAATCTGCTAATAAGTCGTTTCATACCAGTTCCGTCTATCTCTTTATTATGAAAGACCAGATTGGCCCGTTCCGCCATACATAAGTACCCCCTTTTCGGCTGAGTAGGATTCGACAATTGCTGAGTAGGATTCGACAATGGGCCTGAGTCAGTGATTCGAAAATTTAATTAACTTAATTGCCTCAATCTCAATCTGGATTCGCGTGGCAAATAATGATGATACTAGGGAAATCGGAATGCCCCCCGAAAGGGGAGGGGCATCGCCGAATCTAACTTTCTTGTTTAGGTAGTGTATGAATAGGCCTGACTAAATCCTTGTATGGCTTCCTCTATTTCTCTATAAAAAGAAATATGACCAAGAGTGGTTCGAATGTATATCGAACGAATTTCTTTTTTTCTATTTCCCATTATTAGATAGTGGGCATAAATCTCATGATAAGTCCCCAAAGATTCATATTGAACTTCAATCGGAACTTCTCTTGACCCAATGACGCGTTGATCCAGGTTCCATCGTAGCCACAAGGGACTATCTAAACTGATTAGTTTTTGTCTATAAGCTCCCAGTGCATCATAAGAACTAGAAAAATGGGGTTCTTTATCTTTCCTATATTTAAAATTATTATTATTATTGTAATTTACTTTTAGATTTGGGTAGTTTCTGCAACTATTATATCTATTTGCACAAATACCTCGACGCTTTCCAATCGTTAATACATAAAGCCCGATAAGCATGTCTTGGGTTGGTACGCAAATAGGATCCCCAATAGCGGGAGATAAGAGATTCATATGAGAAAACATAAGTAAACGGGCTTCTGCCTGAGCTTCCAAGGATAAAGGTAGATGAACAGCCATTTGATCTCCATCAAAGTCCGCATTGAAACCCTTACACACTAATGGGTGTAAAGAAATAGTACGCCCCTCTACTAAAGTGGGTTGAAAGGCCTGTATGCCTAATCTATGCAGGGTAGGTGCTCTATTTAACAGTACAGGATGTCCCCGCATAACTTCTTGAAGTATTTCCCATACAATGGGTTCTTTTTCCCAAATTTTCCTTTTAGCAATCCTTACATTAGAAGTGGCGCGTTTCGTGATTAAATCGCGAATTACAAATAGCTGAAAAAGCTTTATTGCTATCTCTAGAGGTAATCCACATTGATGTAATGAAAGCGAAGGACCCACAACAATGACAGAACGCCCCGAGTAATCGACCCGTTTCCCAAGCAGAGTCTCGCGAAACCTTCCCTCTTTACCTTCAATTACATCTGAAAGTGATTTGTATACTTTATTGTGACCATCCCTCGTCGGTTGCCCGCGGGACCCACTATCAAGAAGTGTATCCACGGCTTCTTGTACCAATTTTTCCTGGCACATTACTAAATCTGCTGGCGCTAATTCACTTCTTTTTAATAGATAGGCAAGATTGTTGTTCCGACGGATAACTCTCTTATAAAGTTCATTAATGTCTGAAGTCACTACTTTATCTCCAGACCTATAAACAATAGGTCTCAATTCGGGAGGAAGAACCGGTAATAAGCACAAAACCATCCATTCTGGTTCTACATTTGTTTGAATAAAATGTTTCGCCAATTGCATGCGTCTAATCAAAAAAACTTTTCTTATTCGTCTTTTTCTATCTTCCCACTCATCTCCACTATACCCCTCGTCTTCTAATTCCTTCCATTCGACCAAAGAATTCTCTATAATAATTCGCAAATCCAAATCTGCTAATTGTTCTCTAATAGCACCTGCTCCTGTCGCAATTTCCCGATTTCGAAATGTTGCAAAGCCTGGGGTAGAAAAAAAGGGAGAAATGCTGTGGTTACAGGATGCAATTTCCTCTTCGAATAAACCTCGTAATCGTAAAAAAGTGGGTTTTTTAGTGCTGGGCCTAGCAAAAGAGAAATCGCCGTATACTAGGCCCTCCAACTTCTTAAGAGGTTTATCTAAAAGATTCGCGATATAACTAGGAAGACCTTTCAAATACCACACATGAGTCACGGGACATGCGAGTTTGATGTATCCCATTTGATATCTTCGTATCCGAGAATCCACAAATTCGACCCCGCATTTTTGGCAAAATCTTTCGTCTTCGTTTTCAGCTCCGCTCGCTCGAGAATTGCCACAAGCGCAAATCCCGCTTTTTATGGGTCCAAAGATTCTTTCGCAAAACAATCCATCTTTTTCTGGTTTATCGGTTTTATAATGAAAAGTAGAGGGCCTTGTGACTTCGCCAACGACTTCTCCATTAGGTAGGTTTTTGTTAGCCCAAGCCTTTATTTGTTGAGGGGAAACGAGTCCAATTTGAAGTTGTTGATGTTTATATTGGTCAATCATAAAATAGAAATAAGAAAAGAATTTATATTTATTCCGATCAAACTTCCTCCCTATTAACCTGGAAGTTCTTTTCAGATACAAGGAAATGATTCAGTTCTAGAGCCAAAGATCGTAGTTCTCGAACGAGCACTCGAAAAGATTCTGGAGGATCCTCATGATTAGGTATTCTTTTTCCCCAGATCGTAGCATTAAGTATTTCTTGGCGAGCTATAAGATGGTCAGATTTATAAGTAAGTATCTCTTGTAAAATATGAGCAACACCAAATCCTTCTAAAGCCCAAACTTCCATTTCTCCTACTCGTTGTCCCCCTTGCTTGGCTCTTCCTCTAACCGGTTGTTGTGTAACAAGTGAGTAGGGCCCAGTAGAACGCCCATGAATTTTCTCATCAACTTGATGAATTAATTTTAAGATATAGGACTTCCCTATTAGAACAGGTTGCTCAAAGGGGTCGCCTGTTCTTCCATCAAATATTCTGCTTTTTCCCGGGTACTCGGGTTCAAATACCCATGGATTTTTTGTTTCTTTACTGGCTTCATATAATTCTGAAAACACAAGTTTTCTTGAAGCCTCTTGCTCATATCTCTCATCAAAGGGTGCTATTCTATAATGTTTCTTTAGCAGATCCCCCGCTAATCCGAGCGAGCTTTCAAATATTTGTCCCACATTCATTCGGGAGGGTACTCCTAAGGGATTGAAGACCATATCAACGGGTGTTCCATCTTGCAAATAGGGCATATCTTGCCTAGGCAAAATTTTGGAAATGATCCCTTTATTCCCATGTCTTCCGGCTACTTTATCCCCAACTTTGATTTCACGTTTCTGTAAAATATATACACGAACCATTATGTCGAGCGGGTCCCTTTGGATCCATTTCACATCGATAACGCGCCCTCTTCCACCTATAGGTAATTTCAGAGAAGTTTCTTTTGAAGTGGAAACCTCAAGGCCAAATATGGCCCGTAATAATCCAGCTTCCGCGATATAAGATGATTCGCTCGCTATCTGAGGCGTTAATTTACCTACTAAAATATCACCAGTTTCTACCCAGGATCCCAACCTAACAACTCCATTTCTGTCCAAATTGCGGAGTAAATGTTCTTCTAGATGTGGTATTTCTTTAGTGATTTTTTCAGCGGAGCCCTGGCTTGTCGTATCCGTCTGAATTTCATATTTCCGGATGTGAAAAGAGGTATAAATATCTTCATATACCAAACGTTCGCTAATTAGTACTGCGTCTTCAAAATTGTAACCTTCCCATGGCATATAAGCTACTAATACGTTTTTTCCTAAAGCAAGTTCGCCCCCAATTGTAGCAGCTCCTTCTGCTAAAATTTGTCCTTTTTTAATGGATTTACCCCGTGGAACCCGGGGTTTTTGGTGCATACAAGTATTTTTGTTAGAGCGACGGTGGTTAACTAAAGGAATACTTATAGTCTTCCCACTACTTGATAAAAGTATCTTATGACTATCAGTAGAAATGATCTTTCCCTCGCGTTCGGCTATAATGGAAACCCTCGAATCTAGAGCTGTTTGGCGTTCCAATCCAGTTCCAACAATGCATTTCTCGGACCGAGAAAGCGGAACTGCTTGGCGCTGCATATTAGAACTCATTAAAGCCCGATTCGCATCATTGTGCTCAATAAAAGGAATGAGAGAACCCCCAATAGAAAAATATTGGAAAGGAAAAATACTTCTAACATGAATCTGTTCCCATGCAATAGTCAAGAATTCTTGACGGTATCTAGCCGGAACAACCTGTTCTTCCTGAATACCTTGATTCAAGGACAAAGAATTTCCTGCTGCTATCATATAATATTCATCTCTATTTGGTGATAGATAAACCACCTGTCTCTCTTTTTTTTCTTTTGCTTTCTCAGCAGATATTTCATAAAACGGACTCTCTATGGATCCCCACAAGTGATCAATTCTCGCATGAATTGTTAAGGATCCAGTAAGTCCAACATTGATTCCTTCAGACGTGTCAATTGGACAAATACGCCCATAGTGACTCGGATGAATATCTCGGCTCCGAAAACTTGCGGTTCTCCCCGTCAACCCTCCAGGACCTAAACAACTCACTTTTCGCCCATGAACAGTTTGTGTCAATGGATTCGTTTGATCAAAAACTTGAGATAACGGGTATGTGCCAAAAAAGGTCTCATAAGTAGTTATTAATAAAATTGAAGTTGAAGTTGGAGTTACCAAAGTTTGGGGAGTCGGTTTCGATTGACGTATGAATACTCTACGAATAGTTTTTTGAACTGCATGTTGTAAACGACCAAGAGCCAATCCGAATTGATCTTGTAACAGATCCGCAACCGAACGAATACGTTTATTTTTCAAGTGATTCATATCGTCATCGTCAAGTATACCCGTTCCAAATTTCATTCCAATCAAATGATCCGTAGCGGCCAATACATCTCGTGGTAACAAGAATGTATTGTTCTGAGGAATATCAAGATTAAGTCTCCGATTCATATTTCGTCGACCAATCCTTCCTAATTCACATTTTTGTTGAAAAAATTTCTTTTGTAATTCCTCGCATAAGGACTCCGAAAATACCAGGTCCCCACCTACACAAGCAAATTGTTGATAAAACTCCAAAATAGCTTTTTCTTTTGACTCAATCCTCTTCTTCTCTTTAGCATTCGGGAAAGACAAGAAAATTTCAGGGTAGGAAACATTATCCAGAATTTCTCTTAGATTCGAACCCATAGCTGATGATAGAACTAGAATAGATATCTTTTGTTTTCTACTCACGCGAGCCCATATCCTTTCTTTTTTATCAATTGCTAATTCCGATCTCCCCCCCCAATCTGATATTATAGTGCCAGTGTAGATAGAAATTCCCTTATGATCTAATTCCGAGCGGTAGTAAATACCAGGACTTAGCAATATTTGATTGATCACAATTCGGTATATTCCATTTATAATAAAGGTTCCTAAGGAATTCATTATAGGAATGTTTCCGATAGAAATGGTTTGCTTTTGCACATCGAAACCAAAAATTAATCTCGCAGATACATATAATTCGGAAGAATAGGTGAGTGATTCATACACAGCATCTCTTTCTTTTATCGAGGGTTCTAGCAGTTGATATCCTTTCGCAAATAATTGAAATGCAATTTCGTGATCTGGATCTTTAATTGTTGGAAACTTGTCAAGTTCTTCTGCCAAGGCTTGATTAATGAACCTACAAAATCCCTCGAATTGGATCTGACTAAATCCGGGTATTGTGGACATTCCCTCGTTTCCATTCCGGAGCATCTTAATCTTAAGTTTCCTGTTTATCAAAGAAAAATTCCATTATCAGCTCACTCTTCATCAATCCCTATGGATCGATCTAGCAATCATGGAATCTATATTCTGTTTACTGAATCACATGAAATTCTAGGGAACTCCACATACGTATTTCATATATGTATTTCATACATATGAATAGAGACCATTTGGACGAAAGTTCGAGTTTGCCAGGGGTACAAATGAAATGAAAATGAATTGATAAAACATTCCTACAAAAAAAATTCTGCCACTTATACTTTATGTTATGATATTCTAATCAGATTGGATGGCAAAGATTTCTCATTTTATCTCCTTTCTATGAATGTAATAAAGCCGTAATATAATATACTAGAAAGTTTGACTTTACTTCGATTTAGAATAGCGTGCTTACTTTAATTTCTCAAAATAATTTGAGGGTTCTTTTTTATTTCGGATCGGAGTAGTATAATTGCTAGAAAATTCAGTATTTCATTGTGGAATTCTAAAATAAAGTAAGTCCCTTTTTTAAGTACATGCCAATCTAGTTATCCACCTCTCCCCATATCCATGCTTTTCTTTTATCGTAATTTCACTTGGGTACGCCAAGATAGTCAGGTTATACTCTATATCAGAGCAAATTTCCTTTTTTTATTCAAGATATTTAATTTAATACTTTGAAAAATTAAAGCATGATTCCCCATAGAGATATGTACATAAAGGGGATCTTTGGATAATAATGCTGTTCGGACCTAAAGTTTACCTATACACGGATTAAGCATAAAGCCATAATATTTTATTATGCCATTGAAGGGGGGGGAGATAATACCGATTTAAGAGTAGTTCACTACTGCAATAAAAAAAAGAGAATTCTAGTTAACGGTTCCAATTTATTCTGAATTTTGCAGCCTGTGAATAGAAATCCACTTTTTCTTCTTTTTCATCTCAATAGAAAGAAATGGGAAGTTTTATTGTGTTAACAATGTATGTTTTAAGATAGAATCTATCGAGGAGAATAATAGAAACTGGATCAAAAAAAGCAGGAATAGATTTTTTGAAAAAGATTGGAAAAAAGTAAGTAGAATTATATTCAAAATAAAAGGGGCTTTTCGTAAGAAAACGTGGATGAATACTTGCTGTTTTCTAGATTTTTGATCGGATTTTTTGGCGGCATGGCCAAGCGGTAAGGCAGGGGACTGCAAATCCTTTATCCCCAGTTCAAATCTGGGTGCCGCCTGATCAATAAAATACTTAGGTTTTTTTTATAGTGCTGATCGAATTCGATAAATTTTTACTTCGCATAAGTTCGGGCAAGAGAGTAACTGGGCCTGCCGATACTGGGTTTAGAGAAACCATACCATAGTTCTATCCTCAAACTAGGGTTAGGGTTTGTTTTGACGGTAGTGGCCAAAATGGTTATCAATAGGGGTGAGGTAGTGTTTCCTTATTCTTTTATTATATGAATTTGAATTGGTTCTTAATTGAGATTCGATTTGATAATTTTAAAATACGAGGATAAGATGTCAGAAATCTTGGTATCCAAAGAAAGGTCCCTAAGGGGCATTCTTTTTTTTTTTCAATCTAAGATTCAAGAAGGGACTCCACGAAAGAATATCAAGACTTACTAATTATTATACATTTTTTTATCGTACATCTTATGTTACCTACATACACTAAAGTAAGGACTACTTAATTCTAACGAGAATCAGATTAAATAGGTCGATCAAAAATCAATTTAGGAGTTGTATTATGGATAAAATCTCTTCATTCTTTCATAGAATGATACAAAGCAAGGCTGCAGGGTTTAGGTCAAAAATAAACATTAGGTAAGGTAGGTATCCAATAAATATTTATCTATCGATAATTTTATGGTATATTCGGGCGTCCTTTGCTTAAAAAAAAAAAAAAGAGTAACAAAAGGAATAAAAAATCTTCCTATTCCCGCTTCTTCTATTCAGGACATCATTCCCGTACTCTTTCTTTTTTAAGGAAAAAAGGGCTATAGTATCTCGTATTTTTAATGCTCTCTAATTCTACCAGAATTCCTATAAGAATTTGTTAGGAGTAAATTCCTTGAACTGATTGATCCATGGCCTTAGGGCGGAATCCCTTTTTGACTCTGTACCCTTGATTCCACTATGATTATTGATCAATAGTAGAATAATCCCTTCATAGAAATAGGAGACATAATTTAGATGGATATAGTAAGTCTCGCTTGGGCTGCTTTAATGGTAGTCTTTACATTTTCTCTTTCACTAGTAGTATGGGGAAGGAGTGGACTCTAGGGATACTACTAATTGATTAAGTAATCAAATTGTTGTATCAATTCTTTTCTTTAATGGATCATTTTGCATTAATCATTTTGTCAAACGTTATTCTTTAATCTTTTTCTTTAGTTTTGTTTCACTCCTGTAAGAAACTCTTGTATTGTAAGTTGTAATGTAAGAAAGAGCCATTATACCAATTCAGAATTTCTACTAGAAATGACGAATGGTTAAAAAAAGTTCTATACATAAGAAAATTAGACTTTCTTCCACGGAACTATTCACGGCATATCACACATTTTCCATTTCCTTTTACTTTTTACTATAGTCTATTCTTCATATTATTTTTCTTTCCTTCCATGGATTCTTTGGTCAAGAATTGTCTTAGATTTTTTTATTTTGACCTGATTGAAATTAAGTGGATGCAATGAAAAAAGAAATTGAATTAGACTACTTAACTATTTCAATCTACTAATCTATTCTATGTAGATTCAAAGATAATATAATAGAAAGAATCTAAAGTGTCGTAGAAAAAACTATATGTAGTTCTTTCTACCACACTTTAAGATTCCAACCAGATCCTTTCATTTAAGACTTGGATTTTTTTTATTTAATCCCTTTTTAATTTCTTCAATGATTAATTGGAATTCCAATTAATTATTTTGGCTGACTGTTTTTACATAAATAATAAGTAAAAAAGAAGTAGGAACTAGAATGAACAGTGCAGTAGCAATAAATGCGAGAATATTGACTTCCATAACCTCTTTATTTTTTATTTTCACAATAACTCGGGATGTAATCCCATGGAGAGGAAAAAGGGGTATCTTGTAAATTCAAGGGTAGGGCTTGCATTCTGATAATACTGAATCAATTCAATATTATGAATATCGGATCTATCAAATCAATTCATGGATGAGAGTTATATTTCACGGATGAGAGTTATATAGTATAACATAGGAAGATCCTCTATCCACACTAAGACCAAAATGGGTTTTTTGATTGGATTAGGAATTCCCTCTTTTTTAATCCTTTTCTACTTTTTCTTTTCTATATCTCTAACCCACGAGCTTTCTTAATCTTATACTTTCTTAATCTTATACAATTTCCCTTCCTTTTTCTTATAGTTATACATACAATTATGTATGTATTATATGACCAACTTTCACTTTCTATGGGTCACATAGACATCCAAATAAGCAGTAGAAGTGAGATGGGGAAAAGAGGTCTGAAATAAAAAGGGAATACGATTTATGTATGGATTCCGGTAAAATACCGGTACTCTATTCCATAAGAGTGGAATAGGAAATTAAGATGAGGATGGTATCATCATAAAGAAAGATAGAGTAATATAATATCCTAAATTCTACTAATCCACATATCGTATGTGTGTCTTTCTTTATCGATTGGGAGTAGTGAAAAAAAAATTCCTATATGCCCTCCCTCCCTCTTTAATGAGAGATGCAAAATAAAAAAGTGAAGTAAGGGTGCCCTGTGGGTATTTGATCTTGCTCCCTGCCCCTTTTTTTCATGGAAAAAGGAAATATCAATTTCTCCATTCATTGAACCCTAGTTCGGGACTGACGGGGCTCGAACCCGCAGCTTCCGCCTTGACAGGGCGGTGCTCTGACCAATTGAACTACAATCCCCGCGGGGTGTATGGCATACCCATTCTTAAATAGAACCATAAGAAGATTCGATTCGTCTTTCGTACTCTAAGAAATAGACGAATCATATACTACATACCCACATATTATATTATACGTGGGTATAGTGAGAGTGACATAACTAGTATGTCGTGATTTTTTATCACTAAAAATGGATAATAATCCAGCCTTCAATAAGAAAAACTCTTTTGTTTGTAAGAAAGGAATGAGAGAGATATGGATTAGAAAAAAAAATTTCCCTTTTTTCTTTATCTTTTATTTCTATAGATCAGACATTTTATTTTATGGAAGAAAAACAAAAGGATTTAGTTCATACTCACGAAGCCCTAGATTTTTGGTTTGGGCCGAGCTGGATTTGAACCAGCGTAGACATTGTCAACGAATTTACAGTCCGTCCCCATTAACCACTCGGGCATCGACCCAGGAAGAATTTATTCTAGGGTTTTTGCTAATCTATGATTAACCTCCTTTCATAATACTCCCTACCCCCAGGGGAAGTCGAATCCCCGCTGCCTCCTTGAAAGAGAGATGTCCTGAACCACTAGACGATAGGGGCATCACTAGACGATAGGGCCATATACAACCGCTCGTGATTATACTATAATCATAGTATGAGCAGTTTTTTGGAATTGTCAATATACTCGAAAAGTATAAATAGATCCAAAGCAAAGAGTTTTTCCAACTTTTCTGTTATGTTTTCATCTAGGATTTTTTTTAGTTGATCGTTATAGATTAATTCTCCGTGCTTCATTTAGTGTTCATACCAAAAATGCATCCATCCCGCACTAAGTCATAAAATTCTCTAAAAATATAGAGAAAGTTTCAAAAACAAAGAAAAAAAGTGAATCAATTTAGTAGAAAAGTACTCTATCAGATTCGAACCAACGACTTACGTCTTAGCACGAGATTACTCTACCACTAATTTAAAAAGCCCTTTATCGGATTTGAACCGATGACTTATGCCTTACCATGGCATTACTCTACCACTGAGTTAAAAGGGCTTTTTATTTAATTCAAAAATTAGCCACTTGGATTTCCCATTATGGGTCTACTGCATAATGTACATATTATATATATAATATATAGAGATAGAGAGAGAGACATTATGTAGAGATTGTATATGTATATATCGATATCTTGAGAGCTCAAAATAAAATTAATAAAAAAAAACATACCCTACATAACATATCCAACTCTTCTTGGTTCAGGGTTTTCCGTTTCCGAAGACTAGTAAAATAGGCGGATTCTGGAACCCCAAGGATTCAACGGTATATGGATATGGAAAATATAAGATTTCCGATCCTAGCGGGAAAAGGCGGGGAACAGATACCCAATAGGATATAGGATCCTTGGGAGGAACTTTTGGTAATGGCCTTGATCCTCTATGCTATTTTTTATGTGTTCTTAGTTCTATTGAACTTTTTGCATTCTTTTAAACAAGAATCTAATAAACTAGAATTGAGTCAGTGGAAAAAAGGAGAGAGAGGAAAGTGTTAAATGGAGAGAGTCGACTAATCAGAGACTTTTAGGATCTTCTTTACATCAGGTAAATCTGTCGGCCCTGTCCGTTTTTTTCTTTAAGTTACGACTCTTTGCTGCTTACTTCTATCAAGCCATAGGGAAAGTCTATGATGAATTTGGAAAACTCATCTCACTCTTACTCTATGGCTCGGACTTAATGGGGGAAGAAAACATCTTCCATAATTTCTTTTTTGTTCAATTCTGGACAAAAAAGAAAAGGAAAAAAGGAATTTATAGGGACAGTGTTACCCCCTATATCCCCTAGTTTATATTGTAGGAATAATAAAACAATTTAGCAGTCTGACACACTTACGTCCTTGCAAAGTAAATAATTATTATTGTAGTCGTAACCGTAGAATAGGATCCTAATCAAAATAAATACATTTGGTTCAGGCGCTATTAGCATGGTAAGAAAAGATTTTTTTTACAGACCAGAGGGGCTATCTAAATCCTAAAGTAAAGGCGAGCGATCGAAGTAGAAGTACCAACGGCTCAGTGTCATGAACCTTCTCCATCTGATTCAATAAGGGGGAATTAGCCTTCTTGTCAAATGGCTATCCTTGACAAAGGGTACCATTTATACCATAATCTACAATGTAGCGGGTATAGTTTAGTGGTAAAAGTGTGATTCGTTCTATTAATAACTGAATTTGAAATGATATACTTAAGGCATCCTTAAGTTTTTTATTTTTATATTCCGATGAAAACTTTAGTTCTTATAAAGGATTAAATCCTTTTCCTCTCAATAGCATATTGAGGAAGAATATACATTCTGGCGATTTGTATCCAAAGACTAATTTAAATTGCATCCAAAATAAAAATAGGATTATGAGTACAGAGTCGCGAAGCATAATTTTGCATTGGATTAAGTATTCCAATTTTGAAAATATGAGTAAAGGATCTATGGATGAAGATACAAAAAAGTTGATTTCCAATCGTAACTAAATCTTCTTAAAATAAGGAATAAGGAAGCCAAATAGCTAAAAAACGATAGTTTTGGTTTACTAGAACCATCCGCATATTGTTTCAGCTCGGTGGAAACCCAATTCTTTTCCTCAGGATCTCTTGAATGAAATTAGGGAACGAAGTAAGTAGATTAGATGAATTTAGATAGAATTTCTATCTCCTACTCTATAAGGATCATCTAGAAAGCGGAGAGCTTTGGTTCCATTCAAATAGAAAAGCTGACATAGATGTTAAGTGGTGAGAATATCCATAAAGGAGCCGAATGAAATCAAAATTTCATGTTCGGTTTTGAATTAGAGACGTTAAAAATAATCAACCAACGTCGACTATAACCCCTAGCCTTCCAAGCTAACGATGCGGGTTCGATTCCCGCTACCCGCTCCATTCTGTATAAAAGGAGTATTCTATTTGTCTAGACATGTTAGAGGCTTGTATTCAAGCCTTTTTTGTCCACCAGTTTCTGGTACTCCAGAGCGGAGTAGAGCAGTTTGGTAGCTCACGAGGCTCATAACCTTGAGGTCACGGGTTCGATTCCCGTCTCCGCACTTAGCAGTCTGTATAAAAGGACTATTCTATTTCTCTAGATATGTATGGTAGAGGGGCGTATCCAACCCTTTTTTATTCATTAGTTCCCGGCCCTAGAGGGCAAAATTGAGCAGTTTGCGAAGTCACTTGCCTTCAAAAAAAGAAGGCGCAAGGCCTCTCCCTACCCTGCAGAAAATAAAAATGAAACGAAAGGGACAGTCTACCTCTCCCTTCCCTTTAAAAAAAGTTTGCCCGTTGTTTGTCTCAGTTAATACCCAATTTTTGGAGCTCTGTTGGCGAGTTCTATTTCTGCCTCTGGAGCGCCCTCTTTTTTTGAGTGGGATGCAAAGGAAGGGTAAGATAGTAAGGGATACGGCACTAGACTAACACCTAATTAATACTTAATTTAATATAAGTAGTTAAACAGTTAACTAGACTAAACTTTTTATCATAGTACTTTGATAAATTAAGCGGGCGAGCGGCGGGAATCGAACCCGTATCTTCTCCTTGGCAAGGAGATATTTTACCATTGAACTACGCTCGCTACGGTATATATTTTATAGCGTATATCCGCCTGGGTCGACCTTCTATGTCTGGGTCGACCGTTTCATTTCATTTTCTATTATATTAGAGTTTTCCTTTTTTTATTATCTGTCAATGAATATTCTAATGGGAATGGAATTTCATAATACTGAAAGAGAAGAGCTAGCAATTCGGAACGCAAATTGCGTTTTAATACGTCTCACTATTCTAATTTTTTAGAAGAAATGGCCTTTATTATTTCTTTTTTATGGGGTTAATAAATATTAACCAAATTTCATTTAAGAAATGAGAGAATTCAGAATAGCTACGAGAAAGACTAGTCCAATCCATAATGATGTACCGGAAAATACAACATTTTTATTATTTGACCAACCATCAGGAGAAGCAAATACAAGGGGTACACTAATTACTAAGACTGAGGAAGTCGCAATTAATGCAAAAACAGCTAATTGGAAAGCAATAGTCATATTTCTAATCCTCCAAGCTACCATCAAATAAAGTTGACTACATATTTGATCCCTCACTTAAACCAAAATTGTAAAAAAATACAAGAAGTAGGAGGGGTTTAATCATGAATCCATTGATTCTTCTCTTTAATTCAAATTTATTACTTAAACCGCTTTTTTATTTGGATATGGGGGTGAGAAGAGATTATTTACTCTTTATTTCACAAGCGGGTATAGCGGATCCTGTATCCGTGTATACAGTATACAGAGATATATCGAAAAGGAACTTGTATCTGATATCTTTCTAGAGGCTAATAAATCTTTTTATTTTTTATATGGCTATGTTCTATTTGTAGGAGTAAAATAAGGATTAGGCTGTGGAGAGATGGCTGAGTGGTTGATAGCTCCGGTCTTGAAAACCGGTATAGTTCTAGGAACTATCGAGGGTTCGAATCCCTCTCTCTCCTTTTGCTTATTGAATACGTTTGTTTCTTTCATTTTTATTTATTTTTTTTTTCTGTCCCTTATCTTTCTTTCATAAAAAGGAATGAATGGCTCGGCTAGATGGAATAACCGAGCCAGAACAGAAAAAAAGTAGAACAGGTATAAATAAGAAAATCTTAGTTAAGAGGGTTCATGTAAAGAACAGGTTCCAAATCACGATCGATTCCCTTTTCAAAACCTGCTGCAGCAGCTCGGGCTCTTCCTGCATGCCATAAATGGCCCACAAAAAAGAAGAATCCTAGAACAAAATGAGAAGTTGATAACCAACTTCTAGGAGAGACATAATTAACTGCATTGATCTCGGTAGCTACGCCACCCACGGAATTTAAAGAGCCTAAAGGAGCGTGGGTCATATATTCTGCTGAGCGTCGTTCTTGCCAAGGTTGTATGTCTTTTTTCAACCTACTCAAGTCCAAACCGTTGGGGCCCCTTAGAGGTTCTAACCATGGAGCACGAAGGTCCCAAAAACGCATAGTTTCCCCTCCAAAGATAACCTCCCCAGTTGGGGAACGCATTAGATATTTACCTAAACCTGTGGGTCCTTGAGCGGATCCCACATTAGCTCCAAGACGCTGGTCTCTAACTAGAAAAGTAAATGCTTGAGCTTGAGAAGCTTCTGGCCCGGTGGGTCCATAAAACTCACTCGGATAAGCTGTATTATTGAACCATACAAAACAACAAGCGATAAAACCAAAGACAGATAAAGCAGCTAAACTATAAGACAAGTAAGCTTCTCCAGACCATACAAATGCACGGCGAGCCCATGCGAAGGGTTTGGTTAAAATATGCCAAATTCCGCCAAATACACAAATAAAACCCAACCATACATGCCCACCAATTATATCTTCTAAATCATCTACACTAACAATCCACCCTTCTCCACCAAAAGGAGATTTTAGTAAATAACCAAATATAACACTGGGACTAAGGGTCAAATTGGTAATTTTTCTTACATCTCCCCCCCCAGGGGCCCAGGTATCATATACACCGCCAAAATAAAGAGCCTTGAGTACTAGAAGAAAAGCACCTAGACCTAACAAAATTAAGTGAATACCCAAAATTGTAGTCATTTTATTTCTATCTTTCCAGACATAACCAAAGAATGGAAAAGATTCCTCAAGAGTCTCGGGTCCCAGAAGCGCGTGATAAATGCCACCGAAGCCTAAGACTGCGGAGGAAATTAGGTGAAGTACGCCAGATACAAAGTACGGAAAAGTATCTAGAACTTCCCCCCCTGGCCCTACTCCCCAACCTAGAGTAGCTAAGTGTGGAAGTAAAATCAACCCTTGTTCATACATGGGCTTTTCTGGTACGAAATGGGCCACTTCAAATAGGTTCATTGCTCCGGCCCAGAATACGATTAATCCGGCATGAGCTACATGAGCTCCAAGCAGTTTACCGGACAAATTGATAAGTCTGGCATTCCCAGCCCACCAAGCAAAGCCGGTGGTTTCTTGGTCACGACCAGCTAAAACGAAAGTTCCATTAAAGAGCGTTTCCACGTGGTAGAACCTCCTCAGGGAATATAAGATTTTCATGAGGCTGATCCTGAGCTGCCATCCACGCACGAATACCCTCGTTTAAAAGAATATTTTTGGTGTAGAAAGTCTCAAATTCAGGATCTTCCGCTGCACGGATTTCCTGGGAAACAAAGTCATAGGCACGTAAGTTCAGAGCCAAGCCAACTACGCCAATAGCACTCATCCATAAACCGGTGACGGGTACAAATAGCATAAAGAAATGTAACCAACGTTTATTGGAAAAAGCAACACCAAAGATTTGGGACCAAAAGCGGTTAGCAGTGACCATTGAATAAGTTTCTTCAGCTTGAGTTGGGTTAAAAGCACGGAAGGTATTTGCACCATCACCGTCCTCAAATAGAGTGTTTTCTACGGTCGCTCCATGAATAGCGCATAGCAGAGCCGCACCTAATACTCCGGCAACTCCCATCATATGAAATGGGTTCAACGTCCAATTATGAAATCCTTGGAAGAAAAGGATGAATCGAAATATCGCTGCTACGCCAAAACTCGGCGCAAAGAACCAACCAGATTGCCCCAGTGGATAAATAAGGAATACAGAAACAAAAACAGCAATTGGACCAGAGAATGAGATTGCATTATAAGGCCGCAATTGAACAGACCGAGCAAGTTCAAATTGGCGTAACATGAAACCTATTAGTGCAAAAGCCCCGTGGAGAGCTACAAAAGTCCATAGACCGCCTAATTGACACCAACGAGTAAAATCTCCTTGTGCTTCGGGCCCCCATAGTAGCAACAAAGAGTGTGCTAAACTATTGGCAGGGGTAGAAACTGCTGCGGTTAAGAAATTACAACCTTCCAAATAGGAACTAGCCAATCCATGGGTATACCAAGAAGTTACAAAAGTTGTCCCTGTAAACCAACCCCCTAAAGCGAAATAAGCACAAGGAAAGAGCAATAGGCCAGACCATCCTACAAAAACGAAACGGTCCCTTCGTAACCAGTCATCCATAGTATCAAATAGATCATTTTCTTCTTTAGGAATTCTACCAAGGGCTATAGTCATAGTGATCCTCCTATTCAATTACTTCAACCATTTCCGAGCACCTCATATCACTTTCCAAGGCATATGATAGTTTTATTATCTGTGGACGATTTCTTTCTCGTTCAATGCCCTTTTTCAATGGTCTCGAAGAGAGAAATTTCCCATTTTTATCTATGGAGTCACAGTCACAACCGAGGTCGTGGTAAATCCATGAATTTGATTCGATTTTTTTTCTTATACTATTTATTTGTTTTTCTTATACTATAGAAATAGAAATAAATTGTTTTTCTTATACTATAGAAAGAAATAAACCTTTGAATTCAGCATTATTCCAAGACTCCTATTTCAAAGTCTATCTTTTAAGGGAAAAATGCAAATAAAAGTAACCCTTCTTGTTCCCATTCCCTCTCTATTGCATGGGTGGAAGAACTAAAATAATAGAGGATTCTGAAAAAAAAAAATGGACCTTCGAAATCCAATTTTATGTGTAGCGCAAAGGAGTTGCGATTTCTTCTTATTCCTATAGAACATCTAGTAACAAGAATATGAAATCGTAAATAGCGAAAAATTCTTGTCTTGCGCGGTCTAAGTCTAAGGAAATAAAAAAAATTCGCTTATACAATTTCATCTACATCGAATTTATATATCAGAATAGCGGATAGAGGCATCATTAAAGGAGTCAGGTCTACTTACTTTATGCTTCTTTCCAATTTTATGGTGGATTTGATAAGAACCCTTTTTGCTTTCTTGATAAATAATCGACAAAAAAAGCGTTTTTTTTATATAACCTGCTTGTTTTATTATAATTATAACAAGTCCTATATGGAAATGCCCGCTAAAGAGAAAATCTATTTGATTGTCTCTCGGCCAATATCGATTTTTAGAAAGAAAAAACAAGAATTTTCTTCTTTTTTTATTAACATTAAGAAAAAAGAATATAATTAAAATGGAATTGGCAATATAATTTTTATAGACTTTTGAAAGAAAAAAAAGGGGTTTTTTGCAACCGTTATTTCTTATTTCTTGCCTATATCATATCACGGAAACCTTTCGCTTTGGAACGTGGAGAGATGGCTGAGTGGACTAAAGCGGCGGATTGCTAATCCGTTGTACAATTTTTTTGTACCGAGGGTTCGAATCCCTCTCTTTCCGCTCCCTTGGATCATTTGGGACTTTCGAATTGGAAAGAATTCTGACCCCCGGATTTTCTCATAGATAAATGTACGAAACAAATCCAATAAGAAAAAAAAAAACTGAATTTTTACTCCTCGCGTCCAGGATTCCGTCCTGGGTCATTAGATAAGAATCCAAAGATAAAGAGTGAAACAAAGAATATCACTACTGTATAAACAAAAAGTTTGAGAGTAAGCATTACATAATCTCCAAGATTTTTTTTTAAGGAATAGATTACCAGTTTTTCCTTACCACACGGATCCACTAGGATGGTTTTTTTTTATACCTAAAAATGCAAAAAAGAATTCTTGAAAAAAATTGCAAGAATTCTTTTATAATAAGCACTCTTATCAATAGCAAAAATAGGGTTAGGTGGTTAGGTATTGTGTAGGTACCTTTAGGTACCTGCTCAACCTAGGTGCAGGGGAGTAGAAAGGCTGATCCAAATTTATTGCTGTAGCTACCCATTCAATGTAGAAGAATTTAAATTTTAGAATCGAAGGTTCATAATATAAAAATATAAAACTTCTCGGCTTTTACCCATTTTAAAATTTTTTTGGAATGAACACATCATTCAATTTGGCATACAGAGTACTAAAGATTTCATCGAAAACTTACAGCAGCTTGCCAAACAAAGGCTAATAGAAAAAAGAATAGAGGTATAACAGGCATAATATCCACGATTGGATTGAAAATAGCATAAGCTTCGGGTAATTTGGCAAAGAAAAAACTAGTAGGATAAAGAACAGAATTAAAACAGATACAGGTTAAACTAAGTATATTAGGCATAACAAGCATTTCATTCTTGTAGAGTAAATAATTGGATTTTTCTTGAGTTATTTTTTTAAGGGAAAGAAGGAAAAGGCAGATTCAAAATCTTTTTTCTTCGGACTTTCCCAAACACAAAATACCTCCTTGTATTCGCACTCTCAAATGAGAGTGGAATAAATTCGACTTTCATATAATATCTTAATAGAATTCCATGTAATGATCAATGCATTTTTTTGATTCTATATTATCCGCATGTGTAGAATACTAGCAAGAGAATATCCCTCCTTTTTTATGTAATTGAAATGGTATTGACGAATAACAAATAAACATACTAGTGTTTATTAGTGTCGCATAAAACCCGAAATGGGGCGTGGCCAAGTGGTAAGGCAGCGGGTTTTGGTCCCGTTACTCGGAGGTTCGAATCCTTCCGTCCCAGATTGTTTCTGATGAAACAAACGGTGAAATCATATAGTATTCCGTACGAGACAAAAGTTTATTAAAGAGAATAATGATATCTTATTCTTTCTCAGAAAACATAATAAAGTCTTAAGTCCAGTCAAATTGACTATCTTTATTTTCATGAAAAAATGGGATCTATCAAGCACATTCAGGATATGCCTCTACTATAAAATCACTTAGTCATATTTTTTTCTTCCTTTTGGTATTCGAGTTGAAGAAGTACGAGAATTCTATAACTACCAAAAACTTTCAATCTTTTCATTGGAATAGTTTATTTAGTTATTATAGTTAATTGTTTTTGGTACTGAAAAAATATATTACTACTAGAATTCTAATTCTAGTAATTAAATTAATTAAACTTTTTTGGAGGTTGATAGTTTATTTATTGAGGAAGAGTCAATCCTTCTTTTCTCACTTCAAGATTGATCATCTCGAGCCATCCGTTGAGGGTGGAAATTTAAGAATAAATAAGTTTTAAGCAAACTTGTTTAGTCGTCTTTTTCAAACTATGTTTCATTCATATGATAGAATTTTAATATGGGTTTAAATAAATTGGATCTTGGCGGAGGCTTCCCGGATAAATACTTACTTTCTTTTATCCATATTGCTCCATAGATAGCAAGTTTTAATTAGTATAAAAAAACTAAACCAATGACTATTCATGATTCCATCCATATTGGATCAATTCTCTATACCACTTTGCAATGAAAAGAGGAATGTTTGTTATGGTAAAACTTCGTTTAAAACGATGTGGTAGAAAGCAACGTGCGACTTGAAGGACATGATCGATTGTGGATTTTGCTATCCATCATTTTCCATAGTAATGAAAATGCTCTTGGCTCGACATAGCCTGTTCTATTCGTTCCGAACCAAATTTGCGCTGGGTTTAAGTAACATAGTACACGATGGAGCTCGAGAGGACAGAATTTTTTTTATCAAGGGAAAGAATCTAGGGTTAGTGAAAACTAATAAATTAGGCCAACTTTGTCAGTCTATCCTTAATATAGAAATAAATCGAAAGGTTAAAATAAGAAGAAAGTCCAATAAAAGTATATCAGAATCAATCCCTCTTATTAGATTTCTATAGAAGAGATAAATGCTTTATCGAAGGAAATAAGAAAAAAGGGTATGTTGCTACTCTTTTGAAAGAAAAAAATAGGAATTCCCGAAGTAATGTCTAAACCCAAGGATTTCACAAATCAAAGATAAAGGATTCCAGAACAAGTAAACACAATTTTCAATTGTCTCAACAACAGAGTTGGATTAGAATAAGGAATAAAAGTCAATTCGTTCGAAATGAGACAAAGAAAAGAGTTTAAAGACGACTCAAAAATTTTGGAAGGATTTTGCCTTCGAAGTTTGTCAGGCAAAATTAGCCCACTTGAGTCATGAGTATAAATGAAATTTGTTTTTTCTGTAAGGAAATTAATGCACGTCATAGTCTAATTTCTATTATTATCGACAGAAATTCGAATCATTTTCTCGAGCCGTATGAGGAGAAAACCTCATATACGTTTCTAGGGGGGGGCGTTGTTTATCTACATCTATCCCAATAAGCTGTCTATCGAATCGTTGCAATTGATGTTCGATCTCGAAGAGAAGGAAGAGATCTTCAAAAAGTAGGTTTTTATGATCCGATAAAGAATCAAACTTGTTTAAATGTTCCAGCTATTCTCTATTTCCTTGAAAAGGGTGCTCAACCAACAAGAACTGTTTATGATATTTTAAGGAAGGCAGAATTCTTTAAAGAAAAAGAAAGAACTTTGAGTTAATTGAAGAACTAAATGAATCAAAAAATAGGATAGGAGAAGATTATTAGTATTCCTAGTTGTCTAATTATTTAGACACAATTTACCTCTTTTTTAATCCTATTTGGATTTATATTATATCGTGCCAATCCAACATAAGCCCCTATTTTATTTACTTTTTCTATCTAATTTGTTTTCTTACCATTGTATTTCCATTGACAAAGGTCTATTGAACAAATAGAATTTGTAGATAGATGGGTCTCTTTATCCTCACTCCATATTCAATTTTTCCGCCTACACTTCGCTCAAATGATAAGGGTGTTCCTCTTGCATGTATTCTCATACAATATAATATATATTTTTTATAATATATATTTTTTGTTAATAAAAATCGCTAAAAATAAGGAGAATTTGGCCATCGTGATTAGGGTCGCTCTTTTTTTAACTTTACTTTAGTGGAATTTCACCGGACCTGTTCGTTTTGGCATTTGAGTGTTTTTCATGGTCGATAAAAAAAATCTTTTGATGTCTTGCTAGTTCAATGTTTTGACAGAAGCGCGCGGTGTAATTCCATTGATTTTTGGATTTCGATCGTATCTAAGATCCTTTTTTTATCTGGGTTGCTAACTCAATGGTAGAGTACTCGGCTTTTAAGTGCGACTATGATCTTTTACACATTTGGATGAAACAACAAATTCGTCCAGACTCTTGGTAGAGTCTAGAAGACCACGACTGATCCTCAAAGGTAATGAATGGAAAAAATAGCATGTCGTAATAAAATCAATCTTTTTTGAATGGAATCCAAAATTACGATTTTCTGGGTCTAATGAATAAATGGATAGAGCCTGGCTCCAATTCTGGTAAAATAAAAAGCAACGAGCTGAACTTCCTAATTGGAATGATTCCCCGCTCTAATTAGACGTTAAAAATAGATTAGTGCCGGATGCGGGGAAAGGTTGGGTTTTCCTATGAGTGGACCCTTTATTTTTTCTTTTTTTTTTTAGAAATCCTAATTATTCTTGATTATGGATTGAATAAGGGATGTTATGGATTGAATGTGTAAAAGAAGCAGTATATTGATAAAGAGGCTGTATTCCAAAGTCAAAAGAGCGATTGGCCTGCAAAAATAAAAAACTTGTTCTGTTCTTTTTTTTTAATTAGAACAAACATAAACTAATTGGGTAGAAAAGGAGCAGAAAAAGATCTGTGGATTAGACTCCCTTTCTTTCCAGGGTTTGTATTAAAAATGCAACACCCTGTTCTGACCATATTGCACTATGTATCATCATTCGATAAACCGAGAAATGCTTCTTCTCTCTGATTCAAGTAGAAATACAAATGGAAAAATTCGAAGGGTATTCAGAAAAACATAAATCTCGTCAACAATACTTTGTCTACCCACTTCTCTTTCAGGAATATATTTATGCATTTGCCCACCATTATGGATTAAATGGTTCTGAACCTGTGGAAATAGTTGTTAGTTGTAATAACAAGAAATTTAGTTCACTACTTGTGAAACGTTTAATTATTCGAATGTATCAGCAGAATTTTTTGGATAACTCGGTTAATCATCCTAACCAAGATCGATTATTGGATTACAAAAATTATTTTTATTCTGAGTTTTATTCTCAGATTCTATCTGAAGGGTTTGCGATCGTTGTGGAAATCCCATTCTCGCTACGGGAATTTTTTTGTCTGAAAGAAAAAGAAATACCAAAGTTTCAGAATTTACGCTCTATTCATTCAATATTTCCCTTTTTAGAAGACAAATTTTTGCATTTGGATTATCTATCACATATAGAAATACCCTATCCTATCCATTTGGAAATCCTGGTTCAACTCCTTCAATACCGTATCCAAGATGTTCCATCTTTGCATTTATTGCGATTCTTTCTCAACTATTATTCGAATTGGAATAGTTTTATTACTTCAATGAAATCCATTTTTTTTTTTCAAAAAGAAAATAAAAGACTATTTCAATTCCTATATAACTCTTATGTATCAGAATATGAATTTTTTTTGTTGTTTCTTCGTAAACAATCTTCTTGCTTACCATTAGCATCTTCTGGAACTTTTCTGGAACGAATCCACTTTTCTAGGAAGATGGAACATTTTGGGATAATGTACCCTGGTTTTTCTCGGAAAACCCTATGGTTCTTTATGGATCCTCTTATGCATTATGTTCGATATCAAGGAAAGGCAATTCTTGCATCAAAAGGCACTTTTTTTTTGAAGAAGAAATGGAAATGCTACCTTATCAATTTCTGGCAATATTATTTCTGTTTTTGGACTCAGCCGCGAAGAATCCATATAAACCAATTAGCAAACTCTTGCTTCGATTTTATGGGGTACCTTTCAAGTGTACAAAAAAGTTCTTTGTTAGTAAGGAATCAAATGCTGGAGAATTCATTTCTAATAGATACTCGAATGAAAAAATTCGATACCATAGTCCCCGCTACTCTCCTCATAGGATACTTATCAAAAGCTCAATTTTGTACTGGATCGGGGCATCCTATTAGTAAACCCATTTGGACAGATTTATCAGATTGGGATATTCTTGATCGATTTGGTCGGATATGTAGAAATCTTTTTCATTATCATAGTGGATCTTCGAAAAAACGGACTTTGTATCGACTAAAGTATATACTTCGACTTTCATGTGCTAGAACTTTAGCTCGTAAACATAAAAGCACGGTACGAACTTTTATGCAACGATTGGGTTCGGCATTTTTAGAAGAATTTTTTATGGAAGAAGAGCAAGTTTTTTCTTTGATGTTCACCAAAACAACTCTTTTTTCTTTCTGTGGATCACACACTGAGCGTATTTGGTATTTGGATATTATACGTATCAATGACCTGGTCAACCCTCTTAATTAATCATTAGACGAAATTAAGAAACAGGAAAGGGTTGATAAATGATCAAGAAAAAACTTTTCTATTTTTCATTCTGAAATGTTCTTTTTATTATAATAAAGAGTAGGTGAATCAACTTACTAATTAAAAAAATTAGTAGAACTTCCTCTTTGGAATAGAAATTGGCTATTTCTACATAGGGAAAGTCGTGTGCAATGAAAAATGCAAGCACGATTTGGGGAGGGATTTTTCTCTATTGTAACAAGGAAGAATTATCTACTCCATCCGACTAGTTCCGGGTTCGAGTCCCGGGCAACCCATATAGAAAAGACCCATCAAAGTTTTTCACTTTGACTCACTTCATTTACAAATACAAAATTATTGGTTTGGTTAATTTAGTTATATGGATAGCTAATCTTTGGGCTGACTTGGTTGACATTGGTATATAGTCTATGTTATACTGTTAAATAACAAGCCTTCTATTATCTATATTCTAGTTAATACGTGTGCTTGGGAGTCCTTGCAATTTGAATAAACCAAGATCTTACCATGACTGCAATTTTAGAGAGACGCGAAAGTACAAGCCTGTGGGGTCGCTTCTGCAACTGGATAACTAGCACTGAAAATCGTCTTTACATCGGATGGTTCGGTGTTTTGATGATCCCTACCTTATTGACCGCAACTTCTGTATTTATTATCGCCTTCATCGCTGCCCCTCCAGTAGATATTGATGGTATTCGTGAGCCTGTTTCTGGTTCTTTACTTTATGGAAACAATATTATCTCTGGTGCTATTATCCCTACTTCTGCGGCGATCGGATTGCACTTTTACCCAATTTGGGAAGCTGCATCTGTTGATGAGTGGTTATACAATGGTGGTCCTTATGAGCTAATTGTTCTACACTTCTTACTTGGTGTAGCTTGTTATATGGGTCGTGAGTGGGAACTTAGTTTCCGTCTGGGTATGCGTCCTTGGATTGCTGTTGCATATTCAGCTCCTGTTGCAGCTGCTACTGCTGTTTTCTTGATTTACCCTATTGGTCAAGGAAGCTTTTCTGATGGTATGCCTTTAGGAATCTCTGGTACTTTCAACTTTATGATTGTATTCCAGGCAGAGCACAACATCCTTATGCATCCATTCCACATGTTAGGTGTAGCTGGTGTATTCGGCGGTTCCCTATTCAGTGCTATGCATGGTTCCTTGGTAACCTCTAGTTTGATCAGGGAAACTACTGAAAATGAATCCGCTAATGAGGGTTACAAATTTGGTCAAGAGGAAGAAACTTATAATATTGTGGCTGCTCATGGTTATTTTGGCCGATTAATCTTCCAATATGCTAGTTTCAACAACTCTCGTTCTTTACACTTCTTCTTGGCTGCTTGGCCTGTAGTAGGAATCTGGTTCACTGCTTTAGGTATTAGTACTATGGCTTTCAACCTAAATGGTTTCAATTTCAACCAATCTGTAGTTGATAGTCAAGGTCGCGTTATTAATACTTGGGCTGATATCATCAACCGTGCTAACCTTGGTATGGAAGTAATGCACGAACGTAATGCTCACAACTTCCCTCTAGACTTAGCTGCTGTTGAAGTTCCATCTATTAATGGATAAGGTTTTTCTGCTAACATATAAGAATTTTTGAAGACAGAAATACCCAATATCTTGTTCTAGCAAGATATTGGGTATTTCTGTCTTTATTTTGAATCTTTTTTTCTTCTTAATCTTTCTATTCAGAATTCAGTTAACGACGAGATTTAGTATCCTTTCTTGCATTTTCATAACTCGTGAAATGCCGAGTAGGCACGAATTCCCCCAATTTGCGACCTACCATAGGATTTGTTATGTAAATAGGTATATGTTCCTTTCCATTATGAATCGCGATTGTATGGCCAACCATTGTGGGTAGAATGCTAGATGCCCGGGACCACGTTACTATTGTTTCTTTCTCCTCCTTCATATTGACCTTTTCTATCTTTGCCAATAAATGATGAGCTACAAAAGGATTCGTTTTTTTTCGTGTCACAGCTGATTACTCCTTTTTTCCTTTTTAAAGAGTGGCATTCTATGTCCAATATCTCGATCGAAGTACGGAGGTCAGAATAAATAGAATAATGATCAATGGAAAAAAGAAAAAAATCCTTTAGCTGGATAAGGGGCGGATGTAGCCAAGTGGATCAAGGCAGTGGATTGTGAATCCACCATGCGCGGGTTCAATTCCCGTCGTTCGCCCATCGCATTATTGCAAATTCCAAAAATGCAATTTTCCATATTCCTAGTTACGTATTTACTTACGGCGACGAAGAATAAAACTATCGCTATATTTTTTCCTTTTCCTAGTTCTTCTTCCAAGCGCAGGATAACCCCAAGGGGTTGTGGGTTTTTTTCTACCAATGGGAGCTTTCCCTTCACCGCCCCCATGGGGGTGGTCCACAGGGTTCATAACTACCCCTCTTACTACGGGGCGTTTACCTAGCCAACACTTAGATCCGGCTCTACCCAAACTTTTTTGGTTCACCCCAACATTACCCACTTGTCCGACTGTTGCTAAGCAGTTTTGGGATACTAAACGGACCTCCCCAGATGGTAATCTTAAAGTGGCCGATTTACCCTCTTTTGCAATGAGTTTCGCTACAGCACCTGCTGCTCTAGCTAATTGCCCACCCCTTCCACGTGTGATTTCTATGTTATGCATGGCCGTGCCTAAGGGCATATCGGTTGAAGTAGATTCTTCTTTTCTCTCAAAAAACCCCTTCCCAAACTGTACAAGCTTCTTCCAAAGCATACGGCTTTCTAGATGTATATGACGATCTCTAGACAGATGGATCTTATATGAATCATATGATGAAGTACCACATGAGTGGATATATAGGAAAGGAATCCAAATCTGCCGAATCGCTCATGTTATGATCTTCTACATCCTAGGTCTCTGCGTTCCGTCATCTGGCTTATGTTCTTCATGTAGCATTCAGATCGAATGACTCTATGAAATTACGTCGATACTTCCACATATTATGGGTAACGTAGGAGACATCCCTATTTTCCCCCGGGGGTCTTAATTACCACTGCTTAGCTTTCAATTTGCCTCTGACCATCAAATTAAATGTGAATAACCCGTCCTCCTCTCTTTGAAACAAGGGGCGCTTCCGGTTCTGTGCGTGCTTCAAACAATTTTGTCTTCTCCATATTACCATATCTCTAGAGCCAATAATTTTCTATGAGGAACTACTGAACTCAATCACTTGCTGCCGTTACTCAACAGTTTTCTGTTGAGGTCTATCCCGTAGAGGTAGTCAAATTGGATCAGTGATCGATTTCTAGGTTTCGTCGTAAACCTAATTGGTTACTTCCAATTACGTAAATCAATAGTTCAAACCGCACTCAAAGGTAGGGCATTTCCCATTGATATAGGAACTTTTGTACCAGAAACAATAGTATCTCCAATTATAGCCCCTCTGGGATGTAAAATATATCTCTTCTCACCATCCCCATAGTGTATGAGACAAATGTATGCATTTCGATTAGGGTCGTATTCTATGGTTACGATTCTACCAGATATGTCTTTTTGATTCCGTCGAAAATCTATTTTACGGTATAGGCGCTTATGACCTCCCCCTCTATGCCTTGCGGTAATGATTCCTCTGGAATTACGACCTTTACCACAACGGTGCCGTCCATGGATCAAATTATTTCGTGGATTGGATTTCACTTGCCTGTCTACGGTTCCCTTGCGTGTGCTCGGGATAGGTGTTTTGTATAAATGTTTCGCCGTATTATTAAGTATTCTCCTTTAGTTTTTTTCTCTATCTAGAAGTGGAATAGAATAACCCGGTTGAAGGGTAATGATCATACGTCTGTAATGCATTGTATGGCCCAGAATAGGTCCTATTCTTCTACCTTTTCCAGGTAGTCGATGGCTATTCACAGCTACCACCTTAACACCAAAGAAGAGTTCGACCCAATGCTTTATTTCTGTCTTAGTGAATCCCGATTCGACATTAAAAGTATATTGATTCTTTCCCAATAAACGAAGACTTTTTTCTGTAAATACTGCGTATTTGATTCCATCCATAAATCGACTTTCCCTCCTATGCTCTGAGTTCCAGTATCGATAAGAATTCGAGTTCTTATTGTTCTTATGTTATGGTATGAATATACCATACCAATTCGTTATGTATGGATGATGGATGAGATTCCATGGATAGAGAGCCAGTTCCAATAGACTTATGGAATGTTCCCGTTCGTGTGCATCCAGCAGGAATTGAACCCGCAAATTTACCAATTATGAGTTGGGCGCTTTAACCATTCAGCCATGGATGCTTAACAGGGATCATCGTACATCGTAAATAACCAATTTTCATATAGAAAGACATATCATAGAAAAATGAAATCGAAAATATTCCGAGATGGCAAATATTCGGAGATGACTATGAAAACACCTCTCTGGATCCTCGAATTGAAAGAGAGATTGAGAGGGATCAAGAATCCTAATTCTCGCTATTTGGAATGGATCCAATTCTATTGAGTCTGACTCATAGTGATCATTTCTCTTTAGCAAAGAATGACCTTGGTTATCAAAGGATTGAACAACCGGGATCCATTTACTTATGATACCTAGTTGGCATTGATAACAAGGATCTAATGAATTATGAGTTTAATAGATCCTCTTTAGCAGAAAGACGTATATTCCTTGCTCATTATCAGACAATCACTTATTCCCAAACCTCGTGTGGGACTAATCGTTTTCATTTACCATCTCATGGAAAACCCTTTTCGTTCCGCTTAGCCCTATCGGGTATTTTAGTGATAGGTTCTGTAGGAACTGGACGATCCTATTTGGTCAAATACCTAACGAAAAATTACGATTTTCCTTTCATTAAGGTACGAGGGCTTCTTATTCCACAAGAACGAAAGCACCTTTTCATTCTTTCATATACTAGGGGTTTTTACTTGGAAAAGACAATGTTCCATACTAAAGGATTCGGGTCCATAACCACGAGTTCCAGTGCACTAGATCTTGTAGCACTTAGCAACGAAGCCCTATCCATTAGTATTCCACATAAGAAATCCATTCTAGAAAAAAATACAATTAGATTAGCTCTTCATAGACAAACTTGGGGTTTGCGAGCCAAGGTAAGATCGGCTCGGGATCATGGGACCCTTTTCTATCAGATAGGAGGGGCTCTTGTACAAAATAGACTTACTAAGTAATAACCCCATAGAATCTATCTATA
>NW_028260368.1:12836666-12869322 GCF_056163025.1 Triticum urartu | reverse complement strand
CTCCGGAAAATATTTTGAGTTCCGTATGGCTTTTTTTTCTCTTCACTCGGACCAGTCCGCCTAGTCGACTTCTTGTATTTTTTGTGAGTTGTGTATTCACTCCAATAATACTATTGTCAAGTATCTTTAGGGATGAAGATCTCGGCAAGATATGAAGTTCTTGAAGAATGAAAAAAAACCGATCTACTTCTTTTTGGTATTTTAGACTAAATTCTTTTGTTCCTCGATGCTCAATCAAACCCTCTTTTTTTAAGATGGAATCTTCCTCTGGGCTCTCGTATTCGTCCTCTGAATCTTCTTCTGAGTCTTCCTCTAAAGTACCATATTTTTCCTCTGCGCTTTCCCCGGGGCTGCCATATTCGTCTTCTGAGTCTTCCTCTAGAGTTCCATATTCGTCCTCTTGGGTCCTATATTTGCTCTCTGGGCTCCCATATTCCTCTTCTGAGTCTTTCTCTAAAGTCCTATATTCGTTCTCTGGGTTCCCATATTCGTTTTCTGGGCTCCCATATTCGTCTTCTAGGGTTTCATATTCGTATTCGTCTTCTAGGATTCCATATTTAGATTCTTCTAGGGTTTCATATTCATATTCGTCCTCTCGGGTCCTGTATTCGTCTTCTAGGGTCTCATATTCCTCTTCTGAGTCTTCCGCTCGAGTCCTATATTCTTCTTCTAGGGTCCTATATCTAAATTTAACAATTCCTGAACCCTTTTTATCTTTTCTGTATCGGGGATCGTCAAAATAAGCAAAAATAGTATTTCTACGTAAAACACCCATAAGGGGGATTTCAATCGAAATCCCAAAACAGGATATTAGTTCTTTCTCTTGTTCTTGATGATATTGTAATGGAATGACGAACCTATTTCTTCGCTTTTTCGCCAACAAATCTGAATTATCTTGAAAAATAGAAGGATAGATAAAATTCCAATGGCCATTGGACATGATTCGATCCGACGTTGAATAATCAAGAATTTCCCTATCTTTTTTACCATAAGTATTCATTTGATCTTGATCCTTGTGGAGTGAAAAAGACGCTATACTGGATCTGCACATACTTACTGACAATATCCATAAATGGCTTGTTTTTGGTAATCGGCGAAGATTACCATATTGATATTCGGGCGCATGGTAAACATCAGTACTCCAGTGCATTTCGCCGTCTGATTCAGAATAAATATGCTTTTGTACCCTTTCTTTAAAATGTAAAGTGGACGTTCCGGCACGAATCTCCGCAATTACTTGTTCGGATTTTACATATTGATCATTTTGCACTAGAATCAAGCTTTTTGAGGGAATATTCACACTATATAGAATATCTTGACTCTGAATAGTTACATGCAAGTCTATATAACATAGAAAAGCAGGCTGCCCATGACGGGTACGTGTGGGGTGAACCAAATTCTCATTGAATTTTATTTTTCCATTCGAAGGGGATCGTACAAGGTCGGCAGTACCCCCTGTGAATACTCCGCCAGTATGAAAAGTTCTTAATGTTAGTTGAGTCCCTGGCTCCCCAATTGATTGACCTGCAATAATACCTACGGCTTCTCCCAATTCGACCAGATCACTATGAGTAGGACTCCGGCCATAGCATAATTGACAGATCCAAGAAGTGCTTCGGCAAGTAAAGGGGGTTCTAATATATATTGGTTGTGCTCGAAATGGTTGTGCTCGAAAGGCAGTTATGAATCGATTGACTAATCCAATTCCAATATCTTGATTTCGCGCGGCAATGCATCGTGAACCGATATATATATCGTCTGCTAATACACGACCAATTAGTGTTTGGACAAAAAGTTTTTCCGTCATCCCATTTTGAGGACTTACAGAAATACCTCGGATAGTACCACAATCTCTTCTACGCACAATAATATGTTGAACTACTTCAACAAGTCTACGTGTAAGATATCCAGCATCTGCTGTTCGCACAGCAGTATCTACAACCCCTTTGCGGGCTCCATAGCAGGAAATTATATATTCTGTCAAAGAAAGTCCCTCGCGTAAATTGCTTTGAATAGGTAAATCAATCATTTGTCCTTGAGGGTCCGACATTAATCCTCTCATACCTACTAATTGGTGTACTTGAGATGCATTTCCTCTGGCTCCTGAAAAAGACATTAGATAGACTGGATTAGAAGGATCCGTTATCCGAAAATTTGAATTCATTTCTTGTTTCAAATATTCACTTGTCGCATACCATATCTCAACAGATTGGCGTAATTTTTCTACCGCGTGTACAGCCCCATAATAATAGTGTTTCTCCAAAAGAAAACTCTGTTGTTCCGCGTCTTGGACTAACCATCCCTTAGAGGGTATTGTTAAAAGATCCTCGATTCCTAACGAAATCGATGTAGTAGTGGCTTGATGGAAGCCCAGAGTCTTTAGTTGATCCAGTATATGGGATGTATATCCCATTCCAAAATGATCTATTAATCTGCTAATAAGTCGTTTCATACCAGTTCCGTCTATCTCTTTATTATGAAAGACCAGATTGGCCCGTTCCGCCATACATAAGTACCCCCTTTTCGGCTGAGTAGGATTCGACAATTGCTGAGTAGGATTCGACAATGGGCCTGAGTCAGTGATTCGAAAATTTAATTAACTTAATTGCCTCAATCTCAATCTGGATTCGCGTGGCAAATAATGATGATACTAGGGAAATCGGAATGCCCCCCGAAAGGGGAGGGGCATCGCCGAATCTAACTTTCTTGTTTAGGTAGTGTATGAATAGGCCTGACTAAATCCTTGTATGGCTTCCTCTATTTCTCTATAAAAAGAAATATGACCAAGAGTGGTTCGAATGTATATCGAACGAATTTCTTTTTTTCTATTTCCCATTATTAGATAGTGGGCATAAATCTCATGATAAGTCCCCAAAGATTCATATTGAACTTCAATCGGAACTTCTCTTGACCCAATGACGCGTTGATCCAGGTTCCATCGTAGCCACAAGGGACTATCTAAACTGATTAGTTTTTGTCTATAAGCTCCCAGTGCATCATAAGAACTAGAAAAATGGGGTTCTTTATCTTTCCTATATTTAAAATTATTATTATTATTGTAATTTACTTTTAGATTTGGGTAGTTTCTGCAACTATTATATCTATTTGCACAAATACCTCGACGCTTTCCAATCGTTAATACATAAAGCCCGATAAGCATGTCTTGGGTTGGTACGCAAATAGGATCCCCAATAGCGGGAGATAAGAGATTCATATGAGAAAACATAAGTAAACGGGCTTCTGCCTGAGCTTCCAAGGATAAAGGTAGATGAACAGCCATTTGATCTCCATCAAAGTCCGCATTGAAACCCTTACACACTAATGGGTGTAAAGAAATAGTACGCCCCTCTACTAAAGTGGGTTGAAAGGCCTGTATGCCTAATCTATGCAGGGTAGGTGCTCTATTTAACAGTACAGGATGTCCCCGCATAACTTCTTGAAGTATTTCCCATACAATGGGTTCTTTTTCCCAAATTTTCCTTTTAGCAATCCTTACATTAGAAGTGGCGCGTTTCGTGATTAAATCGCGAATTACAAATAGCTGAAAAAGCTTTATTGCTATCTCTAGAGGTAATCCACATTGATGTAATGAAAGCGAAGGACCCACAACAATGACAGAACGCCCCGAGTAATCGACCCGTTTCCCAAGCAGAGTCTCGCGAAACCTTCCCTCTTTACCTTCAATTACATCTGAAAGTGATTTGTATACTTTATTGTGACCATCCCTCGTCGGTTGCCCGCGGGACCCACTATCAAGAAGTGTATCCACGGCTTCTTGTACCAATTTTTCCTGGCACATTACTAAATCTGCTGGCGCTAATTCACTTCTTTTTAATAGATAGGCAAGATTGTTGTTCCGACGGATAACTCTCTTATAAAGTTCATTAATGTCTGAAGTCACTACTTTATCTCCAGACCTATAAACAATAGGTCTCAATTCGGGAGGAAGAACCGGTAATAAGCACAAAACCATCCATTCTGGTTCTACATTTGTTTGAATAAAATGTTTCGCCAATTGCATGCGTCTAATCAAAAAAACTTTTCTTATTCGTCTTTTTCTATCTTCCCACTCATCTCCACTATACCCCTCGTCTTCTAATTCCTTCCATTCGACCAAAGAATTCTCTATAATAATTCGCAAATCCAAATCTGCTAATTGTTCTCTAATAGCACCTGCTCCTGTCGCAATTTCCCGATTTCGAAATGTTGCAAAGCCTGGGGTAGAAAAAAAGGGAGAAATGCTGTGGTTACAGGATGCAATTTCCTCTTCGAATAAACCTCGTAATCGTAAAAAAGTGGGTTTTTTAGTGCTGGGCCTAGCAAAAGAGAAATCGCCGTATACTAGGCCCTCCAACTTCTTAAGAGGTTTATCTAAAAGATTCGCGATATAACTAGGAAGACCTTTCAAATACCACACATGAGTCACGGGACATGCGAGTTTGATGTATCCCATTTGATATCTTCGTATCCGAGAATCCACAAATTCGACCCCGCATTTTTGGCAAAATCTTTCGTCTTCGTTTTCAGCTCCGCTCGCTCGAGAATTGCCACAAGCGCAAATCCCGCTTTTTATGGGTCCAAAGATTCTTTCGCAAAACAATCCATCTTTTTCTGGTTTATCGGTTTTATAATGAAAAGTAGAGGGCCTTGTGACTTCGCCAACGACTTCTCCATTAGGTAGGTTTTTGTTAGCCCAAGCCTTTATTTGTTGAGGGGAAACGAGTCCAATTTGAAGTTGTTGATGTTTATATTGGTCAATCATAAAATAGAAATAAGAAAAGAATTTATATTTATTCCGATCAAACTTCCTCCCTATTAACCTGGAAGTTCTTTTCAGATACAAGGAAATGATTCAGTTCTAGAGCCAAAGATCGTAGTTCTCGAACGAGCACTCGAAAAGATTCTGGAGGATCCTCATGATTAGGTATTCTTTTTCCCCAGATCGTAGCATTAAGTATTTCTTGGCGAGCTATAAGATGGTCAGATTTATAAGTAAGTATCTCTTGTAAAATATGAGCAACACCAAATCCTTCTAAAGCCCAAACTTCCATTTCTCCTACTCGTTGTCCCCCTTGCTTGGCTCTTCCTCTAACCGGTTGTTGTGTAACAAGTGAGTAGGGCCCAGTAGAACGCCCATGAATTTTCTCATCAACTTGATGAATTAATTTTAAGATATAGGACTTCCCTATTAGAACAGGTTGCTCAAAGGGGTCGCCTGTTCTTCCATCAAATATTCTGCTTTTTCCCGGGTACTCGGGTTCAAATACCCATGGATTTTTTGTTTCTTTACTGGCTTCATATAATTCTGAAAACACAAGTTTTCTTGAAGCCTCTTGCTCATATCTCTCATCAAAGGGTGCTATTCTATAATGTTTCTTTAGCAGATCCCCCGCTAATCCGAGCGAGCTTTCAAATATTTGTCCCACATTCATTCGGGAGGGTACTCCTAAGGGATTGAAGACCATATCAACGGGTGTTCCATCTTGCAAATAGGGCATATCTTGCCTAGGCAAAATTTTGGAAATGATCCCTTTATTCCCATGTCTTCCGGCTACTTTATCCCCAACTTTGATTTCACGTTTCTGTAAAATATATACACGAACCATTATGTCGAGCGGGTCCCTTTGGATCCATTTCACATCGATAACGCGCCCTCTTCCACCTATAGGTAATTTCAGAGAAGTTTCTTTTGAAGTGGAAACCTCAAGGCCAAATATGGCCCGTAATAATCCAGCTTCCGCGATATAAGATGATTCGCTCGCTATCTGAGGCGTTAATTTACCTACTAAAATATCACCAGTTTCTACCCAGGATCCCAACCTAACAACTCCATTTCTGTCCAAATTGCGGAGTAAATGTTCTTCTAGATGTGGTATTTCTTTAGTGATTTTTTCAGCGGAGCCCTGGCTTGTCGTATCCGTCTGAATTTCATATTTCCGGATGTGAAAAGAGGTATAAATATCTTCATATACCAAACGTTCGCTAATTAGTACTGCGTCTTCAAAATTGTAACCTTCCCATGGCATATAAGCTACTAATACGTTTTTTCCTAAAGCAAGTTCGCCCCCAATTGTAGCAGCTCCTTCTGCTAAAATTTGTCCTTTTTTAATGGATTTACCCCGTGGAACCCGGGGTTTTTGGTGCATACAAGTATTTTTGTTAGAGCGACGGTGGTTAACTAAAGGAATACTTATAGTCTTCCCACTACTTGATAAAAGTATCTTATGACTATCAGTAGAAATGATCTTTCCCTCGCGTTCGGCTATAATGGAAACCCTCGAATCTAGAGCTGTTTGGCGTTCCAATCCAGTTCCAACAATGCATTTCTCGGACCGAGAAAGCGGAACTGCTTGGCGCTGCATATTAGAACTCATTAAAGCCCGATTCGCATCATTGTGCTCAATAAAAGGAATGAGAGAACCCCCAATAGAAAAATATTGGAAAGGAAAAATACTTCTAACATGAATCTGTTCCCATGCAATAGTCAAGAATTCTTGACGGTATCTAGCCGGAACAACCTGTTCTTCCTGAATACCTTGATTCAAGGACAAAGAATTTCCTGCTGCTATCATATAATATTCATCTCTATTTGGTGATAGATAAACCACCTGTCTCTCTTTTTTTTCTTTTGCTTTCTCAGCAGATATTTCATAAAACGGACTCTCTATGGATCCCCACAAGTGATCAATTCTCGCATGAATTGTTAAGGATCCAGTAAGTCCAACATTGATTCCTTCAGACGTGTCAATTGGACAAATACGCCCATAGTGACTCGGATGAATATCTCGGCTCCGAAAACTTGCGGTTCTCCCCGTCAACCCTCCAGGACCTAAACAACTCACTTTTCGCCCATGAACAGTTTGTGTCAATGGATTCGTTTGATCACAAAACTTGAGATAACGGGTATGTGCCAAAAAAGGTCTCATAAGTAGTTATTAATAAAATTGAAGTTGAAGTTGGAGTTACCAAAGTTTGGGGAGTCGGTTTCGATTGACGTATGAATACTCTACGAATAGTTTTTTGAACTGCATGTTGTAAACGACCAAGAGCCAATCCGAATTGATCTTGTAACAGATCCGCAACCGAACGAATACGTTTATTTTTCAAGTGATTCATATCGTCATCGTCAAGTATACCCGTTCCAAATTTCATTCCAATCAAATGATCCGTAGCGGCCAATACATCTCGTGGTAACAAGAATGTATTGTTCTGAGGAATATCAAGATTAAGTCTCCGATTCATATTTCGTCGACCAATCCTTCCTAATTCACATTTTTGTTGAAAAAATTTCTTTTGTAATTCCTCGCATAAGGACTCCGAAAATACCAGGTCCCCACCTACACAAGCAAATTGTTGATAAAACTCCAAAATAGCTTTTTCTTTTGACTCAATCCTCTTCTTCTCTTTAGCATTCGGGAAAGACAAGAAAATTTCAGGGTAGGAAACATTATCCAGAATTTCTCTTAGATTCGAACCCATAGCTGATGATAGAACTAGAATAGATATCTTTTGTTTTCTACTCACGCGAGCCCATATCCTTTCTTTTTTATCAATTGCTAATTCCGATCTCCCCCCCCAATCTGATATTATAGTGCCAGTGTAGATAGAAATTCCCTTATGATCTAATTCCGAGCGGTAGTAAATACCAGGACTTAGCAATATTTGATTGATCACAATTCGGTATATTCCATTTATAATAAAGGTTCCTAAGGAATTCATTATAGGAATGTTTCCGATAGAAATGGTTTGCTTTTGCACATCGAAACCAAAAATTAATCTCGCAGATACATATAATTCGGAAGAATAGGTGAGTGATTCATACACAGCATCTCTTTCTTTTATCGAGGGTTCTAGCAGTTGATATCCTTTCGCAAATAATTGAAATGCAATTTCGTGATCTGGATCTTTAATTGTTGGAAACTTGTCAAGTTCTTCTGCCAAGGCTTGATTAATGAACCTACAAAATCCCTCGAATTGGATCTGACTAAATCCGGGTATTGTGGACATTCCCTCGTTTCCATTCCGGAGCATCTTAATCTTAAGTTTCCTGTTTATCAAAGAAAAATTCCATTATCAGCTCACTCTTCATCAATCCCTATGGATCGATCTAGCAATCATGGAATCTATATTCTGTTTACTGAATCACATGAAATTCTAGGGAACTCCACATACGTATTTCATATATGTATTTCATACATATGAATAGAGACCATTTGGACGAAAGTTCGAGTTTGCCAGGGGTACAAATGAAATGAAAATGAATTGATAAAACATTCCTACAAAAAAAATTCTGCCACTTATACTTTATGTTATGATATTCTAATCAGATTGGATGGCAAAGATTTCTCATTTTATCTCCTTTCTATGAATGTAATAAAGCCGTAATATAATATACTAGAAAGTTTGACTTTACTTCGATTTAGAATAGCGTGCTTACTTTAATTTCTCAAAATAATTTGAGGGTTCTTTTTTATTTCGGATCGGAGTAGTATAATTGCTAGAAAATTCAGTATTTCATTGTGGAATTCTAAAATAAAGTAAGTCCCTTTTTTAAGTACATGCCAATCTAGTTATCCACCTCTCCCCATATCCATGCTTTTCTTTTATCGTAATTTCACTTGGGTACGCCAAGATAGTCAGGTTATACTCTATATCAGAGCAAATTTCCTTTTTTTATTCAAGATATTTAATTTAATACTTTGAAAAATTAAAGCATGATTCCCCATAGAGATATGTACATAAAGGGGATCTTTGGATAATAATGCTGTTCGGACCTAAAGTTTACCTATACACGGATTAAGCATAAAGCCATAATATTTTATTATGCCATTGAAGGGGGGGGAGATAATACCGATTTAAGAGTAGTTCACTACTGCAATAAAAAAAAGAGAATTCTAGTTAACGGTTCCAATTTATTCTGAATTTTGCAGCCTGTGAATAGAAATCCACTTTTTCTTCTTTTTCATCTCAATAGAAAGAAATGGGAAGTTTTATTGTGTTAACAATGTATGTTTTAAGATAGAATCTATCGAGGAGAATAATAGAAACTGGATCAAAAAAAGCAGGAATAGATTTTTTGAAAAAGATTGGAAAAAAGTAAGTAGAATTATATTCAAAATAAAAGGGGCTTTTCGTAAGAAAACGTGGATGAATACTTGCTGTTTTCTAGATTTTTGATCGGATTTTTTGGCGGCATGGCCAAGCGGTAAGGCAGGGGACTGCAAATCCTTTATCCCCAGTTCAAATCTGGGTGCCGCCTGATCAATAAAATACTTAGGTTTTTTTTATAGTGCTGATCGAATTCGATAAATTTTTACTTCGCATAAGTTCGGGCAAGAGAGTAACTGGGCCTGCCGATACTGGGTTTAGAGAAACCATACCATAGTTCTATCCTCAAACTAGGGTTAGGGTTTGTTTTGACGGTAGTGGCCAAAATGGTTATCAATAGGGGTGAGGTAGTGTTTCCTTATTCTTTTATTATATGAATTTGAATTGGTTCTTAATTGAGATTCGATTTGATAATTTTAAAATACGAGGATAAGATGTCAGAAATCTTGGTATCCAAAGAAAGGTCCCTAAGGGGCATTCTTTTTTTTTTTCAATCTAAGATTCAAGAAGGGACTCCACGAAAGAATATCAAGACTTACTAATTATTATACATTTTTTTATCGTACATCTTATGTTACCTACATACACTAAAGTAAGGACTACTTAATTCTAACGAGAATCAGATTAAATAGGTCGATCAAAAATCAATTTAGGAGTTGTATTATGGATAAAATCTCTTCATTCTTTCATAGAATGATACAAAGCAAGGCTGCAGGGTTTAGGTCAAAAATAAACATTAGGTAAGGTAGGTATCCAATAAATATTTATCTATCGATAATTTTATGGTATATTCGGGCGTCCTTTGCTTAAAAAAAAAAAAAAGAGTAACAAAAGGAATAAAAAATCTTCCTATTCCCGCTTCTTCTATTCAGGACATCATTCCCGTACTCTTTCTTTTTTAAGGAAAAAAGGGCTATAGTATCTCGTATTTTTAATGCTCTCTAATTCTACCAGAATTCCTATAAGAATTTGTTAGGAGTAAATTCCTTGAACTGATTGATCCATGGCCTTAGGGCGGAATCCCTTTTTGACTCTGTACCCTTGATTCCACTATGATTATTGATCAATAGTAGAATAATCCCTTCATAGAAATAGGAGACATAATTTAGATGGATATAGTAAGTCTCGCTTGGGCTGCTTTAATGGTAGTCTTTACATTTTCTCTTTCACTAGTAGTATGGGGAAGGAGTGGACTCTAGGGATACTACTAATTGATTAAGTAATCAAATTGTTGTATCAATTCTTTTCTTTAATGGATCATTTTGCATTAATCATTTTGTCAAACGTTATTCTTTAATCTTTTTCTTTAGTTTTGTTTCACTCCTGTAAGAAACTCTTGTATTGTAAGTTGTAATGTAAGAAAGAGCCATTATACCAATTCAGAATTTCTACTAGAAATGACGAATGGTTAAAAAAAGTTCTATACATAAGAAAATTAGACTTTCTTCCACGGAACTATTCACGGCATATCACACATTTTCCATTTCCTTTTACTTTTTACTATAGTCTATTCTTCATATTATTTTTCTTTCCTTCCATGGATTCTTTGGTCAAGAATTGTCTTAGATTTTTTTATTTTGACCTGATTGAAATTAAGTGGATGCAATGAAAAAAGAAATTGAATTAGACTACTTAACTATTTCAATCTACTAATCTATTCTATGTAGATTCAAAGATAATATAATAGAAAGAATCTAAAGTGTCGTAGAAAAAACTATATGTAGTTCTTTCTACCACACTTTAAGATTCCAACCAGATCCTTTCATTTAAGACTTGGATTTTTTTTATTTAATCCCTTTTTAATTTCTTCAATGATTAATTGGAATTCCAATTAATTATTTTGGCTGACTGTTTTTACATAAATAATAAGTAAAAAAGAAGTAGGAACTAGAATGAACAGTGCAGTAGCAATAAATGCGAGAATATTGACTTCCATAACCTCTTTATTTTTTATTTTCACAATAACTCGGGATGTAATCCCATGGAGAGGAAAAAGGGGTATCTTGTAAATTCAAGGGTAGGGCTTGCATTCTGATAATACTGAATCAATTCAATATTATGAATATCGGATCTATCAAATCAATTCATGGATGAGAGTTATATTTCACGGATGAGAGTTATATAGTATAACATAGGAAGATCCTCTATCCACACTAAGACCAAAATGGGTTTTTTGATTGGATTAGGAATTCCCTCTTTTTTAATCCTTTTCTACTTTTTCTTTTCTATATCTCTAACCCACGAGCTTTCTTAATCTTATACTTTCTTAATCTTATACAATTTCCCTTCCTTTTTCTTATAGTTATACATACAATTATGTATGTATTATATGACCAACTTTCACTTTCTATGGGTCACATAGACATCCAAATAAGCAGTAGAAGTGAGATGGGGAAAAGAGGTCTGAAATAAAAAGGGAATACGATTTATGTATGGATTCCGGTAAAATACCGGTACTCTATTCCATAAGAGTGGAATAGGAAATTAAGATGAGGATGGTATCATCATAAAGAAAGATAGAGTAATATAATATCCTAAATTCTACTAATCCACATATCGTATGTGTGTCTTTCTTTATCGATTGGGAGTAGTGAAAAAAAAATTCCTATATGCCCTCCCTCCCTCTTTAATGAGAGATGCAAAATAAAAAAGTGAAGTAAGGGTGCCCTGTGGGTATTTGATCTTGCTCCCTGCCCCTTTTTTTCATGGAAAAAGGAAATATCAATTTCTCCATTCATTGAACCCTAGTTCGGGACTGACGGGGCTCGAACCCGCAGCTTCCGCCTTGACAGGGCGGTGCTCTGACCAATTGAACTACAATCCCCGCGGGGTGTATGGCATACCCATTCTTAAATAGAACCATAAGAAGATTCGATTCGTCTTTCGTACTCTAAGAAATAGACGAATCATATACTACATACCCACATATTATATTATACGTGGGTATAGTGAGAGTGACATAACTAGTATGTCGTGATTTTTTATCACTAAAAATGGATAATAATCCAGCCTTCAATAAGAAAAACTCTTTTGTTTGTAAGAAAGGAATGAGAGAGATATGGATTAGAAAAAAAAATTTCCCTTTTTTCTTTATCTTTTATTTCTATAGATCAGACATTTTATTTTATGGAAGAAAAACAAAAGGATTTAGTTCATACTCACGAAGCCCTAGATTTTTGGTTTGGGCCGAGCTGGATTTGAACCAGCGTAGACATTGTCAACGAATTTACAGTCCGTCCCCATTAACCACTCGGGCATCGACCCAGGAAGAATTTATTCTAGGGTTTTTGCTAATCTATGATTAACCTCCTTTCATAATACTCCCTACCCCCAGGGGAAGTCGAATCCCCGCTGCCTCCTTGAAAGAGAGATGTCCTGAACCACTAGACGATAGGGGCATCACTAGACGATAGGGCCATATACAACCGCTCGTGATTATACTATAATCATAGTATGAGCAGTTTTTTGGAATTGTCAATATACTCGAAAAGTATAAATAGATCCAAAGCAAAGAGTTTTTCCAACTTTTCTGTTATGTTTTCATCTAGGATTTTTTTTAGTTGATCGTTATAGATTAATTCTCCGTGCTTCATTTAGTGTTCATACCAAAAATGCATCCATCCCGCACTAAGTCATAAAATTCTCTAAAAATATAGAGAAAGTTTCAAAAACAAAGAAAAAAAGTGAATCAATTTAGTAGAAAAGTACTCTATCAGATTCGAACCAACGACTTACGTCTTAGCACGAGATTACTCTACCACTAATTTAAAAAGCCCTTTATCGGATTTGAACCGATGACTTATGCCTTACCATGGCATTACTCTACCACTGAGTTAAAAGGGCTTTTTATTTAATTCAAAAATTAGCCACTTGGATTTCCCATTATGGGTCTACTGCATAATGTACATATTATATATATAATATATAGAGATAGAGAGAGAGACATTATGTAGAGATTGTATATGTATATATCGATATCTTGAGAGCTCAAAATAAAATTAATAAAAAAAAACATACCCTACATAACATATCCAACTCTTCTTGGTTCAGGGTTTTCCGTTTCCGAAGACTAGTAAAATAGGCGGATTCTGGAACCCCAAGGATTCAACGGTATATGGATATGGAAAATATAAGATTTCCGATCCTAGCGGGAAAAGGCGGGGAACAGATACCCAATAGGATATAGGATCCTTGGGAGGAACTTTTGGTAATGGCCTTGATCCTCTATGCTATTTTTTATGTGTTCTTAGTTCTATTGAACTTTTTGCATTCTTTTAAACAAGAATCTAATAAACTAGAATTGAGTCAGTGGAAAAAAGGAGAGAGAGGAAAGTGTTAAATGGAGAGAGTCGACTAATCAGAGACTTTTAGGATCTTCTTTACATCAGGTAAATCTGTCGGCCCTGTCCGTTTTTTTCTTTAAGTTACGACTCTTTGCTGCTTACTTCTATCAAGCCATAGGGAAAGTCTATGATGAATTTGGAAAACTCATCTCACTCTTACTCTATGGCTCGGACTTAATGGGGGAAGAAAACATCTTCCATAATTTCTTTTTTGTTCAATTCTGGACAAAAAAGAAAAGGAAAAAAGGAATTTATAGGGACAGTGTTACCCCCTATATCCCCTAGTTTATATTGTAGGAATAATAAAACAATTTAGCAGTCTGACACACTTACGTCCTTGCAAAGTAAATAATTATTATTGTAGTCGTAACCGTAGAATAGGATCCTAATCAAAATAAATACATTTGGTTCAGGCGCTATTAGCATGGTAAGAAAAGATTTTTTTTACAGACCAGAGGGGCTATCTAAATCCTAAAGTAAAGGCGAGCGATCGAAGTAGAAGTACCAACGGCTCAGTGTCATGAACCTTCTCCATCTGATTCAATAAGGGGGAATTAGCCTTCTTGTCAAATGGCTATCCTTGACAAAGGGTACCATTTATACCATAATCTACAATGTAGCGGGTATAGTTTAGTGGTAAAAGTGTGATTCGTTCTATTAATAACTGAATTTGAAATGATATACTTAAGGCATCCTTAAGTTTTTTATTTTTATATTCCGATGAAAACTTTAGTTCTTATAAAGGATTAAATCCTTTTCCTCTCAATAGCATATTGAGGAAGAATATACATTCTGGCGATTTGTATCCAAAGACTAATTTAAATTGCATCCAAAATAAAAATAGGATTATGAGTACAGAGTCGCGAAGCATAATTTTGCATTGGATTAAGTATTCCAATTTTGAAAATATGAGTAAAGGATCTATGGATGAAGATACAAAAAAGTTGATTTCCAATCGTAACTAAATCTTCTTAAAATAAGGAATAAGGAAGCCAAATAGCTAAAAAACGATAGTTTTGGTTTACTAGAACCATCCGCATATTGTTTCAGCTCGGTGGAAACCCAATTCTTTTCCTCAGGATCTCTTGAATGAAATTAGGGAACGAAGTAAGTAGATTAGATGAATTTAGATAGAATTTCTATCTCCTACTCTATAAGGATCATCTAGAAAGCGGAGAGCTTTGGTTCCATTCAAATAGAAAAGCTGACATAGATGTTAAGTGGTGAGAATATCCATAAAGGAGCCGAATGAAATCAAAATTTCATGTTCGGTTTTGAATTAGAGACGTTAAAAATAATCAACCAACGTCGACTATAACCCCTAGCCTTCCAAGCTAACGATGCGGGTTCGATTCCCGCTACCCGCTCCATTCTGTATAAAAGGAGTATTCTATTTGTCTAGACATGTTAGAGGCTTGTATTCAAGCCTTTTTTGTCCACCAGTTTCTGGTACTCCAGAGCGGAGTAGAGCAGTTTGGTAGCTCACGAGGCTCATAACCTTGAGGTCACGGGTTCGATTCCCGTCTCCGCACTTAGCAGTCTGTATAAAAGGACTATTCTATTTCTCTAGATATGTATGGTAGAGGGGCGTATCCAACCCTTTTTTATTCATTAGTTCCCGGCCCTAGAGGGCAAAATTGAGCAGTTTGCGAAGTCACTTGCCTTCAAAAAAAGAAGGCGCAAGGCCTCTCCCTACCCTGCAGAAAATAAAAATGAAACGAAAGGGACAGTCTACCTCTCCCTTCCCTTTAAAAAAAGTTTGCCCGTTGTTTGTCTCAGTTAATACCCAATTTTTGGAGCTCTGTTGGCGAGTTCTATTTCTGCCTCTGGAGCGCCCTCTTTTTTTGAGTGGGATGCAAAGGAAGGGTAAGATAGTAAGGGATACGGCACTAGACTAACACCTAATTAATACTTAATTTAATATAAGTAGTTAAACAGTTAACTAGACTAAACTTTTTATCATAGTACTTTGATAAATTAAGCGGGCGAGCGGCGGGAATCGAACCCGTATCTTCTCCTTGGCAAGGAGATATTTTACCATTGAACTACGCTCGCTACGGTATATATTTTATAGCGTATATCCGCCTGGGTCGACCTTCTATGTCTGGGTCGACCGTTTCATTTCATTTTCTATTATATTAGAGTTTTCCTTTTTTTATTATCTGTCAATGAATATTCTAATGGGAATGGAATTTCATAATACTGAAAGAGAAGAGCTAGCAATTCGGAACGCAAATTGCGTTTTAATACGTCTCACTATTCTAATTTTTTAGAAGAAATGGCCTTTATTATTTCTTTTTTATGGGGTTAATAAATATTAACCAAATTTCATTTAAGAAATGAGAGAATTCAGAATAGCTACGAGAAAGACTAGTCCAATCCATAATGATGTACCGGAAAATACAACATTTTTATTATTTGACCAACCATCAGGAGAAGCAAATACAAGGGGTACACTAATTACTAAGACTGAGGAAGTCGCAATTAATGCAAAAACAGCTAATTGGAAAGCAATAGTCATATTTCTAATCCTCCAAGCTACCATCAAATAAAGTTGACTACATATTTGATCCCTCACTTAAACCAAAATTGTAAAAAAATACAAGAAGTAGGAGGGGTTTAATCATGAATCCATTGATTCTTCTCTTTAATTCAAATTTATTACTTAAACCGCTTTTTTATTTGGATATGGGGGTGAGAAGAGATTATTTACTCTTTATTTCACAAGCGGGTATAGCGGATCCTGTATCCGTGTATACAGTATACAGAGATATATCGAAAAGGAACTTGTATCTGATATCTTTCTAGAGGCTAATAAATCTTTTTATTTTTTATATGGCTATGTTCTATTTGTAGGAGTAAAATAAGGATTAGGCTGTGGAGAGATGGCTGAGTGGTTGATAGCTCCGGTCTTGAAAACCGGTATAGTTCTAGGAACTATCGAGGGTTCGAATCCCTCTCTCTCCTTTTGCTTATTGAATACGTTTGTTTCTTTCATTTTTATTTATTTTTTTTTTCTGTCCCTTATCTTTCTTTCATAAAAAGGAATGAATGGCTCGGCTAGATGGAATAACCGAGCCAGAACAGAAAAAAAGTAGAACAGGTATAAATAAGAAAATCTTAGTTAAGAGGGTTCATGTAAAGAACAGGTTCCAAATCACGATCGATTCCCTTTTCAAAACCTGCTGCAGCAGCTCGGGCTCTTCCTGCATGCCATAAATGGCCCACAAAAAAGAAGAATCCTAGAACAAAATGAGAAGTTGATAACCAACTTCTAGGAGAGACATAATTAACTGCATTGATCTCGGTAGCTACGCCACCCACGGAATTTAAAGAGCCTAAAGGAGCGTGGGTCATATATTCTGCTGAGCGTCGTTCTTGCCAAGGTTGTATGTCTTTTTTCAACCTACTCAAGTCCAAACCGTTGGGGCCCCTTAGAGGTTCTAACCATGGAGCACGAAGGTCCCAAAAACGCATAGTTTCCCCTCCAAAGATAACCTCCCCAGTTGGGGAACGCATTAGATATTTACCTAAACCTGTGGGTCCTTGAGCGGATCCCACATTAGCTCCAAGACGCTGGTCTCTAACTAGAAAAGTAAATGCTTGAGCTTGAGAAGCTTCTGGCCCGGTGGGTCCATAAAACTCACTCGGATAAGCTGTATTATTGAACCATACAAAACAACAAGCGATAAAACCAAAGACAGATAAAGCAGCTAAACTATAAGACAAGTAAGCTTCTCCAGACCATACAAATGCACGGCGAGCCCATGCGAAGGGTTTGGTTAAAATATGCCAAATTCCGCCAAATACACAAATAAAACCCAACCATACATGCCCACCAATTATATCTTCTAAATCATCTACACTAACAATCCACCCTTCTCCACCAAAAGGAGATTTTAGTAAATAACCAAATATAACACTGGGACTAAGGGTCAAATTGGTAATTTTTCTTACATCTCCCCCCCCAGGGGCCCAGGTATCATATACACCGCCAAAATAAAGAGCCTTGAGTACTAGAAGAAAAGCACCTAGACCTAACAAAATTAAGTGAATACCCAAAATTGTAGTCATTTTATTTCTATCTTTCCAGACATAACCAAAGAATGGAAAAGATTCCTCAAGAGTCTCGGGTCCCAGAAGCGCGTGATAAATGCCACCGAAGCCTAAGACTGCGGAGGAAATTAGGTGAAGTACGCCAGATACAAAGTACGGAAAAGTATCTAGAACTTCCCCCCCTGGCCCTACTCCCCAACCTAGAGTAGCTAAGTGTGGAAGTAAAATCAACCCTTGTTCATACATGGGCTTTTCTGGTACGAAATGGGCCACTTCAAATAGGTTCATTGCTCCGGCCCAGAATACGATTAATCCGGCATGAGCTACATGAGCTCCAAGCAGTTTACCGGACAAATTGATAAGTCTGGCATTCCCAGCCCACCAAGCAAAGCCGGTGGTTTCTTGGTCACGACCAGCTAAAACGAAAGTTCCATTAAAGAGCGTTTCCACGTGGTAGAACCTCCTCAGGGAATATAAGATTTTCATGAGGCTGATCCTGAGCTGCCATCCACGCACGAATACCCTCGTTTAAAAGAATATTTTTGGTGTAGAAAGTCTCAAATTCAGGATCTTCCGCTGCACGGATTTCCTGGGAAACAAAGTCATAGGCACGTAAGTTCAGAGCCAAGCCAACTACGCCAATAGCACTCATCCATAAACCGGTGACGGGTACAAATAGCATAAAGAAATGTAACCAACGTTTATTGGAAAAAGCAACACCAAAGATTTGGGACCAAAAGCGGTTAGCAGTGACCATTGAATAAGTTTCTTCAGCTTGAGTTGGGTTAAAAGCACGGAAGGTATTTGCACCATCACCGTCCTCAAATAGAGTGTTTTCTACGGTCGCTCCATGAATAGCGCATAGCAGAGCCGCACCTAATACTCCGGCAACTCCCATCATATGAAATGGGTTCAACGTCCAATTATGAAATCCTTGGAAGAAAAGGATGAATCGAAATATCGCTGCTACGCCAAAACTCGGCGCAAAGAACCAACCAGATTGCCCCAGTGGATAAATAAGGAATACAGAAACAAAAACAGCAATTGGACCAGAGAATGAGATTGCATTATAAGGCCGCAATTGAACAGACCGAGCAAGTTCAAATTGGCGTAACATGAAACCTATTAGTGCAAAAGCCCCGTGGAGAGCTACAAAAGTCCATAGACCGCCTAATTGACACCAACGAGTAAAATCTCCTTGTGCTTCGGGCCCCCATAGTAGCAACAAAGAGTGTGCTAAACTATTGGCAGGGGTAGAAACTGCTGCGGTTAAGAAATTACAACCTTCCAAATAGGAACTAGCCAATCCATGGGTATACCAAGAAGTTACAAAAGTTGTCCCTGTAAACCAACCCCCTAAAGCGAAATAAGCACAAGGAAAGAGCAATAGGCCAGACCATCCTACAAAAACGAAACGGTCCCTTCGTAACCAGTCATCCATAGTATCAAATAGATCATTTTCTTCTTTAGGAATTCTACCAAGGGCTATAGTCATAGTGATCCTCCTATTCAATTACTTCAACCATTTCCGAGCACCTCATATCACTTTCCAAGGCATATGATAGTTTTATTATCTGTGGACGATTTCTTTCTCGTTCAATGCCCTTTTTCAATGGTCTCGAAGAGAGAAATTTCCCATTTTTATCTATGGAGTCACAGTCACAACCGAGGTCGTGGTAAATCCATGAATTTGATTCGATTTGTTTTTCTTATACTATTTATTTGTTTTTCTTATACTATAGAAATAGAAATAAATTGTTTTTCTTATACTATAGAAAGAAATAAACCTTTGAATTCAGCATTATTCCAAGACTCCTATTTCAAAGTCTATCTTTTAAGGGAAAAATGCAAATAAAAGTAACCCTTCTTTTCCCATTCCCTCTCTATTGCATGGGTGGAAGAACTAAAATAATAGAGGATTCTGAAAAAAAAAAATGGACCTTCGAAATCCAATTTTATGTGTAGCGCAAAGGAGTTGCGATTTCTTCTTATTCCTATAGAACATCTAGTAACAAGAATATGAAATCGTAAATAGCGAAAAATTCTTGTCTTGCGCGGTCTAAGTCTAAGGAAATAAAAAAAATTCGCTTATACAATTTCATCTACATCGAATTTATATATCAGAATAGCGGATAGAGGCATCATTAAAGGAGTCAGGTCTACTTACTTTATGCTTCTTTCCAATTTTATGGTGGATTTGATAAGAACCCTTTTTGCTTTCTTGATAAATAATCGACAAAAAAAGCGTTTTTTTTATATAACCTGCTTGTTTTATTATAATTATAACAAGTCCTATATGGAAATGCCCGCTAAAGAGAAAATCTATTTGATTGTCTCTCGGCCAATATCGATTTTTAGAAAGAAAAAACAAGAATTTTCTTCTTTTTTTATTAACATTAAGAAAAAAGAATATAATTAAAATGGAATTGGCAATATAATTTTTATAGACTTTTGAAAGAAAAAAAAGGGGTTTTTTGCAACCGTTATTTCTTATTTCTTGCCTATATCATATCACGGAAACCTTTCGCTTTGGAACGTGGAGAGATGGCTGAGTGGACTAAAGCGGCGGATTGCTAATCCGTTGTACAATTTTTTTGTACCGAGGGTTCGAATCCCTCTCTTTCCGCTCCCTTGGATCATTTGGGACTTTCGAATTGGAAAGAATTCTGACCCCCGGATTTTCTCATAGATAAATGTACGAAACAAATCCAATAAGAAAAAAAAAAACTGAATTTTTACTCCTCGCGTCCAGGATTCCGTCCTGGGTCATTAGATAAGAATCCAAAGATAAAGAGTGAAACAAAGAATATCACTACTGTATAAACAAAAAGTTTGAGAGTAAGCATTACATAATCTCCAAGATTTTTTTTTAAGGAATAGATTACCAGTTTTTCCTTACCACACGGATCCACTAGGATGGTTTTTTTTTATACCTAAAAATGCAAAAAAGAATTCTTGAAAAAAATTGCAAGAATTCTTTTATAATAAGCACTCTTATCAATAGCAAAAATAGGGTTAGGTGGTTAGGTATTGTGTAGGTACCTTTAGGTACCTGCTCAACCTAGGTGCAGGGGAGTAGAAAGGCTGATCCAAATTTATTGCTGTAGCTACCCATTCAATGTAGAAGAATTTAAATTTTAGAATCGAAGGTTCATAATATAAAAATATAAAACTTCTCGGCTTTTACCCATTTTAAAATTTTTTTGGAATGAACACATCATTCAATTTGGCATACAGAGTACTAAAGATTTCATCGAAAACTTACAGCAGCTTGCCAAACAAAGGCTAATAGAAAAAAGAATAGAGGTATAACAGGCATAATATCCACGATTGGATTGAAAATAGCATAAGCTTCGGGTAATTTGGCAAAGAAAAAACTAGTAGGATAAAGAACAGAATTAAAACAGATACAGGTTAAACTAAGTATATTAGGCATAACAAGCATTTCATTCTTGTAGAGTAAATAATTGGATTTTTCTTGAGTTATTTTTTTAAGGGAAAGAAGGAAAAGGCAGATTCAAAATCTTTTTTCTTCGGACTTTCCCAAACACAAAATACCTCCTTGTATTCGCACTCTCAAATGAGAGTGGAATAAATTCGACTTTCATATAATATCTTAATAGAATTCCATGTAATGATCAATGCATTTTTTTGATTCTATATTATCCGCATGTGTAGAATACTAGCAAGAGAATATCCCTCCTTTTTTATGTAATTGAAATGGTATTGACGAATAACAAATAAACATACTAGTGTTTATTAGTGTCGCATAAAACCCGAAATGGGGCGTGGCCAAGTGGTAAGGCAGCGGGTTTTGGTCCCGTTACTCGGAGGTTCGAATCCTTCCGTCCCAGATTGTTTCTGATGAAACAAACGGTGAAATCATATAGTATTCCGTACGAGACAAAAGTTTATTAAAGAGAATAATGATATCTTATTCTTTCTCAGAAAACATAATAAAGTCTTAAGTCCAGTCAAATTGACTATCTTTATTTTCATGAAAAAATGGGATCTATCAAGCACATTCAGGATATGCCTCTACTATAAAATCACTTAGTCATATTTTTTTCTTCCTTTTGGTATTCGAGTTGAAGAAGTACGAGAATTCTATAACTACCAAAAACTTTCAATCTTTTCATTGGAATAGTTTATTTAGTTATTATAGTTAATTGTTTTTGGTACTGAAAAAATATATTACTACTAGAATTCTAATTCTAGTAATTAAATTAATTAAACTTTTTTGGAGGTTGATAGTTTATTTATTGAGGAAGAGTCAATCCTTCTTTTCTCACTTCAAGATTGATCATCTCGAGCCATCCGTTGAGGGTGGAAATTTAAGAATAAATAAGTTTTAAGCAAACTTGTTTAGTCGTCTTTTTCAAACTATGTTTCATTCATATGATAGAATTTTAATATGGGTTTAAATAAATTGGATCTTGGCGGAGGCTTCCCGGATAAATACTTACTTTCTTTTATCCATATTGCTCCATAGATAGCAAGTTTTAATTAGTATAAAAAAACTAAACCAATGACTATTCATGATTCCATCCATATTGGATCAATTCTCTATACCACTTTGCAATGAAAAGAGGAATGTTTGTTATGGTAAAACTTCGTTTAAAACGATGTGGTAGAAAGCAACGTGCGACTTGAAGGACATGATCGATTGTGGATTTTGCTATCCATCATTTTCCATAGTAATGAAAATGCTCTTGGCTCGACATAGCCTGTTCTATTCGTTCCGAACCAAATTTGCGCTGGGTTTAAGTAACATAGTACACGATGGAGCTCGAGAGGACAGAATTTTTTTTATCAAGGGAAAGAATCTAGGGTTAGTGAAAACTAATAAATTAGGCCAACTTTGTCAGTCTATCCTTAATATAGAAATAAATCGAAAGGTTAAAATAAGAAGAAAGTCCAATAAAAGTATATCAGAATCAATCCCTCTTATTAGATTTCTATAGAAGAGATAAATGCTTTATCGAAGGAAATAAGAAAAAAGGGTATGTTGCTACTCTTTTGAAAGAAAAAAATAGGAATTCCCGAAGTAATGTCTAAACCCAAGGATTTCACAAATCAAAGATAAAGGATTCCAGAACAAGTAAACACAATTTTCAATTGTCTCAACAACAGAGTTGGATTAGAATAAGGAATAAAAGTCAATTCGTTCGAAATGAGACAAAGAAAAGAGTTTAAAGACGACTCAAAAATTTTGGAAGGATTTTGCCTTCGAAGTTTGTCAGGCAAAATTAGCCCACTTGAGTCATGAGTATAAATGAAATTTGTTTTTTCTGTAAGGAAATTAATGCACGTCATAGTCTAATTTCTATTATTATCGACAGAAATTCGAATCATTTTCTCGAGCCGTAATGAGGAGAAAACCTCATATACGTTTCTAGGGGGGGGCGTTGTTTATCTACATCTATCCCAATAAGCTGTCTATCGAATCGTTGCAATTGATGTTCGATCTCGAAGAGAAGGAAGAGATCTTCAAAAAGTAGGTTTTTATGATCCGATAAAGAATCAAACTTGTTTAAATGTTCCAGCTATTCTCTATTTCCTTGAAAAGGGTGCTCAACCAACAAGAACTGTTTATGATATTTTAAGGAAGGCAGAATTCTTTAAAGAAAAAGAAAGAACTTTGAGTTAATTGAAGAACTAAATGAATCAAAAAATAGGATAGGAGAAGATTATTAGTATTCCTAGTTGTCTAATTATTTAGACACAATTTACCTCTTTTTTAATCCTATTTGGATTTATATTATATCGTGCCAATCCAACATAAGCCCCTATTTTATTTACTTTTTCTATCTAATTTGTTTTCTTACCATTGTATTTCCATTGACAAAGGTCTATTGAACAAATAGAATTTGTAGATAGATGGGTCTCTTTATCCTCACTCCATATTCAATTTTTCCGCCTACACTTCGCTCAAATGATAAGGGTGTTCCTCTTGCATGTATTCTCATACAATATAATATATATTTTTTATAATATATATTTTTTGTTAATAAAAATCGCTAAAAATAAGGAGAATTTGGCCATCGTGATTAGGGTCGCTCTTTTTTTAACTTTACTTTAGTGGAATTTCACCGGACCTGTTCGTTTTGGCATTTGAGTGTTTTTCATGGTCGATAAAAAAAATCTTTTGATGTCTTGCTAGTTCAATGTTTTGACAGAAGCGCGCGGTGTAATTCCATTGATTTTTGGATTTCGATCGTATCTAAGATCCTTTTTTTATCTGGGTTGCTAACTCAATGGTAGAGTACTCGGCTTTTAAGTGCGACTATGATCTTTTACACATTTGGATGAAACAACAAATTCGTCCAGACTCTTGGTAGAGTCTAGAAGACCACGACTGATCCTCAAAGGTAATGAATGGAAAAAATAGCATGTCGTAATAAAATCAATCTTTTTTGAATGGAATCCAAAATTACGATTTTCTGGGTCTAATGAATAAATGGATAGAGCCTGGCTCCAATTCTGGTAAAATAAAAAGCAACGAGCTGAACTTCCTAATTGGAATGATTCCCCGCTCTAATTAGACGTTAAAAATAGATTAGTGCCGGATGCGGGGAAAGGTTGGGTTTTCCTATGAGTGGACCCTTTATTTTTTCTTTTTTTTTTTAGAAATCCTAATTATTCTTGATTATGGATTGAATAAGGGATGTTATGGATTGAATGTGTAAAAGAAGCAGTATATTGATAAAGAGGCTGTATTCCAAAGTCAAAAGAGCGATTGGCCTGCAAAAATAAAAAACTTGTTCTGTTCTTTTTTTTTAATTAGAACAAACATAAACTAATTGGGTAGAAAAGGAGCAGAAAAAGATCTGTGGATTAGACTCCCTTTCTTTCCAGGGTTTGTATTAAAAATGCAACACCCTGTTCTGACCATATTGCACTTCTTCTCTCTGATTCAAGTAGAAATACAAATGGAAAAAATTCGAAGGGTATTCAGAAAAACATAAATCTCGTTCAACAATACTTTGTCTACCCACTTCTCTTTCAGGAATATATTTATGCATTTGCCCACCATTATGGATTAAATGGTTCTGAACCTGTGGAAATAGTTGTTAGTTGTAATAACAGAAATTTAGTTCACTACTTGTGAACTTGTGAAACGTTTAATTATTCGAATGTATCAGCAGAATTTTTTGGATAACTCGGTTAATCATCCTAACCAAGATCGATTATTGGATTACAAAAATTATTTTTATTCTGAGTTTTATTCTCAGATTCTATCTGAAGGGTTTGCGATCGTTGTGGAAATCCCATTCTCGCTACGGGAATTTTTTTGTCTGAAAGAAAAAGAAATACCAAAGTTTCAGAATTTACGCTCTATTCATTCAATATTTCCCTTTTTAGAAGACAAATTTTTGCATTTGGATTATCTATCACATATAGAAATACCCTATCCTATCCATTTGGAAATCCTGGTTCAACTCCTTCAATACCGTATCCAAGATGTTCCATCTTTGCATTTATTGCGATTCTTTCTCAACTATTATTCGAATTGGAATAGTTTTATTACTTCAATGAAATCCATTTTTTTTTTTCAAAAAGAAAATAAAAGACTATTTCAATTCCTATATAACTCTTATGTATCAGAATATGAATTTTTTTTGTTGTTTCTTCGTAAACAATCTTCTTGCTTACCATTAGCATCTTCTGGAACTTTTCTGGAACGAATCCACTTTTCTAGGAAGATGGAACATTTTGGGATAATGTACCCTGGTTTTTCTCGGAAAACCCTATGGTTCTTTATGGATCCTCTTATGCATTATGTTCGATATCAAGGAAAGGCAATTCTTGCATCAAAAGGCACTTTTTTTTTGAAGAAGAAATGGAAATGCTACCTTATCAATTTCTGGCAATATTATTTCTGTTTTTGGACTCAGCCGCGAAGAATCCATATAAACCAATTAGCAAACTCTTGCTTCGATTTTATGGGGTACCTTTCAAGTGTACAAAAAAGTTCTTTGTTAGTAAGGAATCAAATGCTGGAGAATTCATTTCTAATAGATACTCGAATGAAAAAATTCGATACCATAGTCCCCGCTACTCTCCTCATAGGATACTTATCAAAAGCTCAATTTTGTACTGGATCGGGGCATCCTATTAGTAAACCCATTTGGACAGATTTATCAGATTGGGATATTCTTGATCGATTTGGTCGGATATGTAGAAATCTTTTTCATTATCATAGTGGATCTTCGAAAAAACGGACTTTGTATCGACTAAAGTATATACTTCGACTTTCATGTGCTAGAACTTTAGCTCGTAAACATAAAAGCACGGTACGAACTTTTATGCAACGATTGGGTTCGGCATTTTTAGAAGAATTTTTTATGGAAGAAGAGCAAGTTTTTTCTTTGATGTTCACCAAAACAACTCTTTTTTCTTTCTGTGGATCACACACTGAGCGTATTTGGTATTTGGATATTATACGTATCAATGACCTGGTCAACCCTCTTAATTAATCATTAGACGAAATTAAGAAACAGGAAAGGGTTGATAAATGATCAAGAAAAAACTTTTCTATTTTTCATTCTGAAATGTTCTTTTTATTATAATAAAGAGTAGGTGAATCAACTTACTAATTAAAAAAATTAGTAGAACTTCCTCTTTGGAATAGAAATTGGCTATTTCTACATAGGGAAAGTCGTGTGCAATGAAAAATGCAAGCACGATTTGGGGAGGGATTTTTCTCTATTGTAACAAGGAAGAATTATCTACTCCATCCGACTAGTTCCGGGTTCGAGTCCCGGGCAACCCATATAGAAAAGACCCATCAAAGTTTTTCACTTTGACTCACTTCATTTACAAATACAAAATTATTGGTTTGGTTAATTTAGTTATATGGATAGCTAATCTTTGGGCTGACTTGGTTGACATTGGTATATAGTCTATGTTATACTGTTAAATAACAAGCCTTCTATTATCTATATTCTAGTTAATACGTGTGCTTGGGAGTCCTTGCAATTTGAATAAACCAAGATCTTACCATGACTGCAATTTTAGAGAGACGCGAAAGTACAAGCCTGTGGGGTCGCTTCTGCAACTGGATAACTAGCACTGAAAATCGTCTTTACATCGGATGGTTCGGTGTTTTGATGATCCCTACCTTATTGACCGCAACTTCTGTATTTATTATCGCCTTCATCGCTGCCCCTCCAGTAGATATTGATGGTATTCGTGAGCCTGTTTCTGGTTCTTTACTTTATGGAAACAATATTATCTCTGGTGCTATTATCCCTACTTCTGCGGCGATCGGATTGCACTTTTACCCAATTTGGGAAGCTGCATCTGTTGATGAGTGGTTATACAATGGTGGTCCTTATGAGCTAATTGTTCTACACTTCTTACTTGGTGTAGCTTGTTATATGGGTCGTGAGTGGGAACTTAGTTTCCGTCTGGGTATGCGTCCTTGGATTGCTGTTGCATATTCAGCTCCTGTTGCAGCTGCTACTGCTGTTTTCTTGATTTACCCTATTGGTCAAGGAAGCTTTTCTGATGGTATGCCTTTAGGAATCTCTGGTACTTTCAACTTTATGATTGTATTCCAGGCAGAGCACAACATCCTTATGCATCCATTCCACATGTTAGGTGTAGCTGGTGTATTCGGCGGTTCCCTATTCAGTGCTATGCATGGTTCCTTGGTAACCTCTAGTTTGATCAGGGAAACTACTGAAAATGAATCCGCTAATGAGGGTTACAAATTTGGTCAAGAGGAAGAAACTTATAATATTGTGGCTGCTCATGGTTATTTTGGCCGATTAATCTTCCAATATGCTAGTTTCAACAACTCTCGTTCTTTACACTTCTTCTTGGCTGCTTGGCCTGTAGTAGGAATCTGGTTCACTGCTTTAGGTATTAGTACTATGGCTTTCAACCTAAATGGTTTCAATTTCAACCAATCTGTAGTTGATAGTCAAGGTCGCGTTATTAATACTTGGGCTGATATCATCAACCGTGCTAACCTTGGTATGGAAGTAATGCACGAACGTAATGCTCACAACTTCCCTCTAGACTTAGCTGCTGTTGAAGTTCCATCTATTAATGGATAAGGTTTTTCTGCTAACATATAAGAATTTTTGAAGACAGAAATACCCAATATCTTGTTCTAGCAAGATATTGGGTATTTCTGTCTTTATTTTGAATCTTTTTTTCTTCTTAATCTTTCTATTCAGAATTCAGTTAACGACGAGATTTAGTATCCTTTCTTGCATTTTCATAACTCGTGAAATGCCGAGTAGGCACGAATTCCCCCAATTTGCGACCTACCATAGGATTTGTTATGTAAATAGGTATATGTTCCTTTCCATTATGAATCGCGATTGTATGGCCAACCATTGTGGGTAGAATGCTAGATGCCCGGGACCACGTTACTATTGTTTCTTTCTCCTCCTTCATATTGACCTTTTCTATCTTTGCCAATAAATGATGAGCTACAAAAGGATTCGTTTTTTTTCGTGTCACAGCTGATTACTCCTTTTTTCCTTTTTAAAGAGTGGCATTCTATGTCCAATATCTCGATCGAAGTACGGAGGTCAGAATAAATAGAATAATGATCAATGGAAAAAAGAAAAAAATCCTTTAGCTGGATAAGGGGCGGATGTAGCCAAGTGGATCAAGGCAGTGGATTGTGAATCCACCATGCGCGGGTTCAATTCCCGTCGTTCGCCCATCGCATTATTGCAAATTCCAAAAATGCAATTTTCCATATTCCTAGTTACGTATTTACTTACGGCGACGAAGAATAAAACTATCGCTATATTTTTTCCTTTTCCTAGTTCTTCTTCCAAGCGCAGGATAACCCCAAGGGGTTGTGGGTTTTTTTCTACCAATGGGAGCTTTCCCTTCACCGCCCCCATGGGGGTGGTCCACAGGGTTCATAACTACCCCTCTTACTACGGGGCGTTTACCTAGCCAACACTTAGATCCGGCTCTACCCAAACTTTTTTGGTTCACCCCAACATTACCCACTTGTCCGACTGTTGCTAAGCAGTTTTGGGATACTAAACGGACCTCCCCAGATGGTAATCTTAAAGTGGCCGATTTACCCTCTTTTGCAATGAGTTTCGCTACAGCACCTGCTGCTCTAGCTAATTGCCCACCCCTTCCACGTGTGATTTCTATGTTATGCATGGCCGTGCCTAAGGGCATATCGGTTGAAGTAGATTCTTCTTTTCTCTCAAAAAACCCCTTCCCAAACTGTACAAGCTTCTTCCAAAGCATACGGCTTTCTAGATGTATATGACGATCTCTAGACAGATGGATCTTATATGAATCATATGATGAAGTACCACATGAGTGGATATATAGGAAAGGAATCCAAATCTGCCGAATCGCTCATGTTATGATCTTCTACATCCTAGGTCTCTGCGTTCCGTCATCTGGCTTATGTTCTTCATGTAGCATTCAGATCGAATGACTCTATGAAATTACGTCGATACTTCCACATATTATGGGTAACGTAGGAGACATCCCTATTTTCCCCCGGGGGTCTTAATTACCACTGCTTAGCTTTCAATTTGCCTCTGACCATCAAATTAAATGTGAATAACCCGTCCTCCTCTCTTTGAAACAAGGGGCGCTTCCGGTTCTGTGCGTGCTTCAAACAATTTTGTCTTCTCCATATTACCATATCTCTAGAGCCAATAATTTTCTATGAGGAACTACTGAACTCAATCACTTGCTGCCGTTACTCAACAGTTTTCTGTTGAGGTCTATCCCGTAGAGGTAGTCAAATTGGATCAGTGATCGATTTCTAGGTTTCGTCGTAAACCTAATTGGTTACTTCCAATTACGTAAATCAATAGTTCAAACCGCACTCAAAGGTAGGGCATTTCCCATTGATATAGGAACTTTTGTACCAGAAACAATAGTATCTCCAATTATAGCCCCTCTGGGATGTAAAATATATCTCTTCTCACCATCCCCATAGTGTATGAGACAAATGTATGCATTTCGATTAGGGTCGTATTCTATGGTTACGATTCTACCAGATATGTCTTTTTGATTCCGTCGAAAATCTATTTTACGGTATAGGCGCTTATGACCTCCCCCTCTATGCCTTGCGGTAATGATTCCTCTGGAATTACGACCTTTACCACAACGGTGCCGTCCATGGATCAAATTATTTCGTGGATTGGATTTCACTTGCCTGTCTACGGTTCCCTTGCGTGTGCTCGGGATAGGTGTTTTGTATAAATGTTTCGCCGTATTATTAAGTATTCTCCTTTAGTTTTTTTCTCTATCTAGAAGTGGAATAGAATAACCCGGTTGAAGGGTAATGATCATACGTCTGTAATGCATTGTATGGCCCAGAATAGGTCCTATTCTTCTACCTTTTCCAGGTAGTCGATGGCTATTCACAGCTACCACCTTAACACCAAAGAAGAGTTCGACCCAATGCTTTATTTCTGTCTTAGTGAATCCCGATTCGACATTAAAAGTATATTGATTCTTTCCCAATAAACGAAGACTTTTTTCTGTAAATACTGCGTATTTGATTCCATCCATAAATCGACTTTCCCTCCTATGCTCTGAGTTCCAGTATCGATAAGAATTCGAGTTCTTATTGTTCTTATGTTATGGTATGAATATACCATACCAATTCGTTATGTATGGATGATGGATGAGATTCCATGGATAGAGAGCCAGTTCCAATAGACTTATGGAATGTTCCCGTTCGTGTGCATCCAGCAGGAATTGAACCCGCAAATTTACCAATTATGAGTTGGGCGCTTTAACCATTCAGCCATGGATGCTTAACAGGGATCATCGTACATCGTAAATAACCAATTTTCATATAGAAAGACATATCATAGAAAAATGAAATCGAAAATATTCCGAGATGGCAAATATTCGGAGATGACTATGAAAACACCTCTCTGGATCCTCGAATTGAAAGAGAGATTGAGAGGGATCAAGAATCCTAATTCTCGCTATTTGGAATGGATCCAATTCTATTGAGTCTGACTCATAGTGATCATTTCTCTTTAGCAAAGAATGACCTTGGTTATCAAAGGATTGAACAACCGGGATCCATTTACTTATGATACCTAGTTGGCATTGATAACAAGGATCTAATGAATTATGAGTTTAATAGATCCTCTTTAGCAGAAAGACGTATATTCCTTGCTCATTATCAGACAATCACTTATTCCCAAACCTCGTGTGGGACTAATCGTTTTCATTTACCATCTCATGGAAAACCCTTTTCGTTCCGCTTAGCCCTATCGGGTATTTTAGTGATAGGTTCTGTAGGAACTGGACGATCCTATTTGGTCAAATACCTAACGAAAAATTACGATTTTCCTTTCATTAAGGTACGAGGGCTTCTTATTCCACAAGAACGAAAGCACCTTTTCATTCTTTCATATACTAGGGGTTTTTACTTGGAAAAGACAATGTTCCATACTAAAGGATTCGGGTCCATAACCACGAGTTCCAGTGCACTAGATCTTGTAGCACTTAGCAACGAAGCCCTATCCATTAGTATTCCACATAAGAAATCCATTCTAGAAAAAAATACAATTAGATTAGCTCTTCATAGACAAACTTGGGGTTTGCGAGCCAAGGTAAGATCGGCTCGGGATCATGGGACCCTTTTCTATCAGATAGGAGGGGCTCTTGTACAAAATAGACTTACTAAGTAATAACCCCATAGAATCTATCTATATAAAGATAAAGAGGCAATCGTGTCAGGAAGCGGGTTTTTCTTTGGCCAAAAGGTACTTCGAACTTGGAACGAGCATGAAGAGATTAACGAGACTTCTTTCTCTTTTGAGTTTTTCTGGCGGACCTGCCGCGCAAGATCTTTGGTCTTCCCCTGGAACCGATGAAAAAAAGTGGATCGCTTCTTATGTACTCGCTCAGAATGATTCTTCTCTATCTATAGTTCATGGCCTATTAGAAGTAGAAGGTGCTCTGGTGCAATCCTTACCGACAGAAAAAGATTGCAGTCAGGTTGATAATAGTCGAGTGACATTACTTCGTCGGTCCGAACTAAGGAATCTGTTAGAAATGTTTTGAAATGGATATTGTTCTCTCTTTGATCAGGGATTGCTATATGAAAAGAAGTGGAGTTTGAAAAAGGGAACGGAATGCTCAAACCGGAACTGCTAGAGGAACGAATTTTCAATAGCATAACTTGGGCTCCTAGAATATGGCGCCCTTGGGACAATCTATTTGATTGCAGGGTTTTGTTCCGAAGCAAAGATATCCGCGGAGGCCGGTTCGTTCGTCCTATTCTGATATTCAGGACCAAGAGGTACTGGATTCTCTTTCGGATAGGCCCTGAAAGGAGAAGAAAGGCTGAAATGCCAACGGACCTCTGTCTATTCTCTAATTCACCCGATCCGATAGTACCCGTTTTTGGAACGTCCAGTGCCAAAGTCACTGAATGGGTAAGTCACCAATCCAATCCCTTTGACAAATCGGATGTCATATTAGATATCATATTCTATATATATAGAAATATCATAGATAGAATAGACATATAGAATTTTTGGTCGGCAAATTCGAAGGAATCATTGAGTGAAAAAGGAGCAAAGAATGACAAAAGACGAGACTCTACTAGTCTTCACTCTTGTGGTTTCCTCTTCCTCGGTTTCTGTTTTCTTATTCGGGATCTTGCTTTTCATGGTTCTCATCTCTGCAACTCGCGATTTTCGCGAGAGAACCAAATCCAAGTTGGTGAAGATCATGATTTGGGCTGGCACGGGGATCGTTTGATCGATTTCCTTGATTTGATCGCTACTTAATGGGCGTGCGCTCAAAGGATACAAACAGGGATTCGCAAACAAAAAGGGGAATTCGTAGTCACTTTTTCCTGTCGCGTAAAAAAAAAGTCTTTACGCGAGAGCAATAGAGGTTGGGATACATCTATCTCTTCTGAGCAACCTCTTTTGGATTCTTAAGACCACCCTTGCAGTAGGATACCATCTGCTTTGGGTTCTTTATTATCTCCTTCGAGGGATTTTTAGGATCGTTCAGGCTATATATATTTAGTCTATTTTGGCTTTTACTGTCTACTTTTCTCAGGGAGATGGTTAAGGACCTCAGAAGATAGAGGAGAGCGCCAGGCCCAGATTTCCGGAATACTTCTACGGGGAATGCTCATTGAATGAGCATTCTCCATA